>NC_061060.1:6490709-6739919 GCF_021917145.1 Hypomesus transpacificus
GCAGATGCACAGTGTTTCGCTGCCAGGGTGTCCTGTGTGTGTGAGCATTCATGGAGCAGGAGCAGGGTGTGTGTCCAGTATCAGATATACGCAGGACGGGTGAGCCTGAAGTTGGTGTCATGGGCACTCATGTAGCTAATCACGCTACTTTGTTGCCCTGGCTCCCTCCCCCTGTAGGGCCACGGCCAGGGAGTCCGGGGCCCTGTGGTTGGCGGTCGGGCTGGGGAGGTGGGACCAGGCCTCGGAGCAGACTACTTCCGGGCACGGAGCTGCAATGGGCCAAGCTGTCTGTCAGGTGCTGCAGGTACACCTCATCCAGCTGCTTCTCCAGCATCCCATTCAGCAGGGAGTTGGGACAAGAGGCTCCCTCCCTGCTCCAGGCAGCTCAAGGCTCTGCACCCCACTGTCCCCCATCGCCAGATAGCCCTGGTCAGTCTCAGCAACCACAAGATCCCCCTGAGACTCCAGGTTCTCAGGCTCATGGAAGTGGAGTGGGCATCCAGAGGCCTGGAGTAGGACACAGTGCCTTCCCTCCGGGCTGTTTGAGGCATCGTGCATTCCTCTGTTCAAGCCGAGCCGGAGGTCAGGGTACTGCTGGAGGAGGCTACTGCTGTCCCAGCTAATGTAGGGCGGAGATGAAGGGGGAGCCACAGTGAGGCAAGGGGGGATGAAGAGGGCTGTGGCTGCCTGAGGCTTCACTGTCAGCTCCAGGCTTGGGTCAGGCCTGGCAATTCCGGCCAAAGACCTAGACACGTCAGATAGCAAAATAAGCTTGTTGTATCTGCTTAATTGATTACAGTATCACTTGCACTTACTAAAATGCAGTCTTTGTATGCTTTGGTTAAAATATTTGAGTGTGTGATGTGAATAAATGATGATATTCAATAATGTAAATGTAAAATGTTATGTTTTCATCACCAAATACATGAGCAGTTGATTCTTCGCACTAAAATGACCCTGGCTTCAGTATAGCAGATACTAACCAGCTCAAACAAAAAAGGTCCAGCCTCTACCCACCTGTGCCTGCAGACAAGGTGAGTGGGTTAGCATCCAGCATTGTTCCATTGAAACGGCTGTTGGAGTGAGGGTGTGTGGCTGTTGTGTGCGTGTAGGATCCAGTAGTGTGAGCGGTCTGCTTCTCTACCCTGAATGGCAGAGTTCTCAGAAAGCCCTCACCCAGCATGGCACCGGGGATCTCTCTCCCTCGGTTTGGTCCCTTTCTCCGGCTTGTCCGTTCGTCTATCCTCCCCTGAAGAGCGCGAAAAAGGGCCTAAAACTCCCCAGAGCTCACTGGAAAGATTCTTCTTCTTTCACTTCTGCACTTGACTCATTCCTTTACACAAGCACACACACAGTCCACACCCCACTGCAATGATACCTCTGAGTGAAACTAATGTGATTTGCGTGAAAACGTATGAAAGGAAAAGGTTGAGGGAGCACTAAGGATGAGAAGTAGTTGTTCACAGGATTGTGCTAGACACAGAAATTACCACTTATTTACACTCCAGGCTTTCTAGGTAACTTCTACACACCAAGGTTGGCTATGAACCTTATTTGCTGCAGCAAAGATCTACAACCGTAATCAAGACTAATGCTGAGGTTTTTGAACTGTGAAAACAGGAGGAAGTTCCTCAGACCTCATGTAGCACTTCCCTTTCAGAAGCTGAAAGCTCATTTCCTGTAAGAAATAGAACTTTCTACTTGTGAGTGAATCAATCCATTTAGGCTTACATGAACTATATTCGTAAGAAACTGTCAAAAGCATAGCCTTTAGCTTACCTGGCTAACGTGGGGTGCTTGGTGTTTGAAGTAAGGAATTGGCTGGTTTAAGGCTCTTACATCAACTTCCCTTGAACATATACACTCGTGACTAGGAGGAACTCCTTCATGGTTCCAAAGGTTCAGACTATTATTTTGTGTTTAAAAAAACTCTGAGGGGCATTGCCTTCCAGGAAGTAAATGAAACTCAAGATTTTGTAAACTCAAATCTTTATTGTACACAAAAATAAGACTATCATAGGGAAGCAGGAGGGTAGACAAAAGAGAGGAGGGAGACATTGAGAAAGAGAATGAGATATTGATCAAGAGAAAAAGAGAGGGCAGAGAGGAGAGAGAGATCGTCTCAATGGAGTTTGCTTTTAAAGATGTTACTGTCTACGGAGCAGAGTATAAGTGAGGATCCTGTGTCTCTGCCCCAGCTGAGGGCAGTAGGCCTCAGCAGGACCAAGCAGATGATGACACAACTTTGAAGGGAAAATGTGGAAAAGAAACAAAACTAAGATTATCACCGCATGCACACCTCTACCTATCGACAATGATGAACGTTTACATCAAAACAACTCCACTCTCCTCCCCGCTCCCTTTACAGATTAAGATTTGGCATGTTGTCTCGTTTCATCACATTTCAAAGAAAAGAGCTTGCTATCGAAACAGTAATAAAACAATATACAGTTAATCAAATTATTAAGAAAGGGTCCTTGGTATAAAATAACTCTTGATGAAGGTGCTAAAGATTCTGGTGGGAGGACAGGCCAGACCTGAAGCATTCATTTAAACGATCAACACTGATCACGTTACCAGAAAACATAACATGTTGATCCATTCTGACAAACCCATGTGAGCAACTCAGGTCTGGGTCTAACCCATCTATGGCAGATACTAGTTTTGACTATCATTCTAAGTGTGCACACAATTTCTCATGTCTGTTTGTGCAAGTACACATAAAAAAATGATGCCACACGTTTGAACATGCCAACAGATCGACCAATAGGGCTGAGGTGTGATGGCGGAACACAGGGTTGTTGCTGGTTTCACATCATCCTCAGCTCTAGTACCTCGCGTCAGCTGATCGCATAAGGCACAGCTGAACAAAGATTACAAAACAACATCAACGATAAAAACATTCAAGACATAGTTGAAGAGCTAGTATGATTGGAGACGGAAGTGGGATGAAATGACGTTAGCGGTCCTCCGGTCCTGGTTCTAGGTCGGGTGTTTTTTGTGTTTTGAGGGTCACAGTTTGGCTACTGCTGCCCTTGTTCTCTCTTGGCAAGAGCCTCGGCCTCCTGTAGCACAGTGAGAGAGAGAGAGAGAGAGAGAGAGAGAGAGAGAGAGAGAGAGAGAGAGAGAGAGAGAGAGAGAGAGAGAGAGAGAGAGAGATGTAAAGAGAGAGAGAGCGAGATGGAGCGAGAGAGAGAGGTAGAGAGAGGGGGGGGAGAGAGAGATGGAGTGAGAGAGAAAGAGAAATACAAAAAGAGAAAGGTGGATAGAGGAGAAAGAGATTAATTTCCATTCATGTAGACTTAAGGATGGTATAGCTTTTTATATGCAGCTTCTGTTAAACTGAGGAACCCCCCCAGTCTCTAAGGTGACGGTCTAACCTCTCTGCAGCACCATGTAAGGCAGAGAAAGGGGGCCAAGTTGCCAGAGAGAGAGAGAGGTACAGAAAGAGAGGGAGAGTTATGTGAGGTGTTTTGGTAGTATGGTATGGGTGGTGTTTTGGTGTTATGGTATGGGTGGTGTTTTGGTAGTATGGTATGGGTGGTGTTTTGGTAGTATGGTATGGATGGTGTTTTGGT
The DNA here is from genome assembly GCF_021917145.1 of Hypomesus transpacificus. Classification (NCBI taxonomy): domain Eukaryota; kingdom Metazoa; phylum Chordata; class Actinopteri; order Osmeriformes; family Osmeridae; genus Hypomesus; species Hypomesus transpacificus. The sequence goes on from NC_061060.1 coordinate 6,494,288, forward strand.
GTTATGGTATGGGTGGTGTTTTGGTGTTATGGTATGGGTGGTGTTTTGGTGTTATGGTATGGGTGGTGTTTTGGTAGTATGGTATGGGTGGTGTTTTGGTAGCATGGTATGGGGGGTGTTTTGGTGTTATGGTATGGGTGGTGTTTTGGTGTTATGGTATGGGTGGTGTTTTGGTAGTATGGTATGGGTGGTGTTTTGGTAGCATGGTATGGGTGGTGTTTTGGTAGTATGGATGGGTGGTGTTTTGGTAGTATGGTATGGGTGGTGTTTTGGTAGTATGGGTAGTATGGGTGGTGTTTTGGTAGTATGGTATGGGTGTTGTTTTGGTTGTATGGTATGGATGGTGTTTTGGTAGTATAGTATGGGTGGTGTTTTGGTAGTATGGTATGGGTGGTGTTTTGGTAGTATGGTATGGGTGGTGTTTTGGTAGTGTGGTATGGGTGGTGTTTTGGTAGTATGGTATGGGTGGTGTTTTGGTAGTATGGTATGGGTGGTGTTTTGGTAGTATGGTATGGGTGGTGTTAAGGTGATGTACCTTGGAGCCAGGCGGGGCGGTCAGCCCCAGGAAAGCGTAGACAGCATTGTCCTCTCTGGCATCAAAGAATGCCTCATAGTTCTGAGGGAGGAGAAGGGGAAGAGCTGTTTATGAACTGAACAGACACTGAAGCTTTATCACTTAAAAGACCTGAATGGACACACTGGTCACTTCAGGCACACACATATTCTACCACAGCTGTGAGTGTCCACAAGCTATATCTCTTTGTATACAGGTCATTCCTGCATTACCACTACTAAGAGGGGAAATCCATTCATCCATTCATCGCTACTGAATCTACAAGCTCTGCGTAGCTGTGATGGCTCTATTCTAAGCTGGTCTATTATAGGAAAAGCATAAAGCATAGGCCTACATGCTAGACCAGTTGGAGGAGTACTCATTAAAGGCATTCAGCAGTACTATGCTGCTCAGGTACACAATTTGAGTATCTACAGGGTGTGCACGTTTTTTGGGGGAAGTGATATGCAAATACACTCAATAGAAGTGTTTACTCAGGTGTGTGTGTACAGACACATAGATAGGCATATTCTTTGTGGGCATGTTACAGTGTGTGTGAGGGTGTGTGTGTCTGGCCCTCACCCCACAGTATTTGCTGTCATTGAATATCTGTGGGGGGAGGGGGTTCCCCGCAGCAGGCCGCGATTCCTCCGGAACGTTCTCCCTCATCCACTTCCTGTTGTCTTCATTGGCCGCTATGTCACACTCCTCAAACTCAATCTTATTGGCCGCCAGGAATCCCATCACATCCTGCTGCTGTTTCTTAATCTGGAAGGGGTGAAGGGGGGTGGGGGAGGGAGGGAGTCGAGAGGGGGATAAGGGAGGAAGTTGAGGGAGGAGGGCAGCGGGGGAAGGGGGAAGAAAAGTTGTTGGTTAGAGCACACAGAACAGAAACTGGTCTCTGAAACATACTCATCTCAGGCCAAGTGAAACACTGTAGTATAAACTAAATATACTCTACATGGTGGGGTATAGTCCGAGCCACTTTCCTACTAGAGACAGCATCCTCTGTACACAGTGGATGTCCTGAACCCAATCAATCCATACATTAAAGAACAAAAAACAGCTTGTCTTGCAAGGCAAGAGGCAGTTCTGATCCAGATATTTAGCAGGTGTGTGTGTGTGAGTGTTTATGTGTGTGTGGGCCGGAGTATGAGACTACGGTCCAATCAGGTCCGTCGTGGGAGGGTGGGTGGATGTAAGGGGGAAGATGGCCCTATAAGGACAGACGGAAGCCAGCGATCCTCTGGTAGTCGGGAGGAGGCAAGTGGTCAAACACGCCAAATAAGGCCAGCTACAGGGAGACATGGCCAACTCTGCTTCTTGCAGCTTTCAAAAAGTACACACACACGCACACACACGTACAGGCACACTCACGGAAGGACACACGTGGAGTGAAAGACAGGGCGGGTGCAAAGGTTTGTGATTAGGAGTTATAAAAACAAGGCATCTATTGTCTGTCTGTGCACACACTCCCACAGACACCAGTGGATTAACGCGTCTCTCTATGGAGAGTGATAAGAGGCGATGGGAATGACGCTGTTGGCTGGATGTTCTCAACAGATGAACAGTTCCACTGTCTGAATCCTTCAATGATTGTCCTCCTCCGCAGGCCAAAGTCCTGAAGCACTCATAGCCTGTCCTCCATGCAACCCCCCCCCCCCCCTCCCACACACACACACACTCCCTCGGGCAGACCTAGACCATCATGTAGAACGGTCAGTCCACACACACACAAACGCATGCACGCACGCACGCACACACACACACACACACACACACAACACACTCTGAGACCAGTCAGAAGCATTTGGGGTCTCCCCTCACATTGTCTTTGTCCTCCATCATTTCTTCTCTCCTCACCCCCTTGCACCCTTCCTTCTGCACCGCCCTCCTCTCCTTCTGTCTTTTCTCCTACACTCCTGTCTTCCCTTCTCTAGCCATTCCCCTAACAAGCCTTCATTGTCCTGGTGCCAGGCTAAATTAATTTGGCAGGGAACTTGGCAACCTGCCATCTGCCTCCCCACTCTAATTGCACAGCGAGAATCCCCTTCTTTTCCTCTTCCTTGTTTCTGTTTCGCTCCCCCCTTCTCTCCATCTCGCTCCATCCCTCCTATGTGCTGCTGGTAGACCGACACCCCCCTCCCCCCTCCCCCCTCCTGAGGGAGTGGCGATAAACAACTTTTTGTTTCTCTCTTTTTACCCCCCTTTATCTCTGCTGGCTCACTTAGGAATGCTGAAAGGAAGGACGGATTTAGTGCTGTGTGTAACATGGAGAGAGAGAGAGAGGATGAGAAAGAGAGAGAGAGAGAGAGAGGGAGGGAGAGAGAGAAGGAGAGAGAGAGAGAGAGAGAGGGAGAGAGAAGAGAGAGAGAGAGAGAGAGAGAGAGAGAGAGAGAGAGAGAGAGAGAGAGAGAGAGAGAGAGAGAGAGGGGGGGGGGGTGGGAGAGAGAGTGAGTGAGAGATGAAAAACAAAACTATATGGGTTAGGGTCAGGCTAGACTAGAGGCTGGTCCTGTTTTAACAGGCACAACTTGTAATCTCCTGTTTAAATCATTTAGAGCACTACTGTTTTCAACATTTGCCTGCTACTTGTGGACTTGGAAAATGACTATTTGGTCAGATGTACTACACCATAGTGGATAGGTAAACCTATAGTAACCTAAAGTGTGCTAGATTCCATGTGGTCCAAGGTGGTTCCAACCAGTGTTGAGTATGGTTGTTACTGTTTAGCAGTTTGTTAATGATTGATTTGTATCTGTCTATCAAAGCTGTATTTCTGCTCTTCTTACAGTATGCCTACAGTATGACCTGATAAGGCCTTCCAACCCGTAACACAAGCATGTCATGCCAGCTCTTCAGCATGAGACCTGGATTGACTCCATAACTGTAGTTCCTGCTGGAAACTCGGTAGGACACAACAGGCTTTAACTGGCAAATGAAAAGCTTAAGACTGACTTGAGAGCAGACGCCCACATCTTTGCATGCACAAACAATGCAAATATACAAATAAATAATGCAAATAGTGCATACAGTAAAATACATTCAAGCTTCCAAAATTGGACACACAACAAAGACTAGAATCTATAAAAGGGTTACCCAATTTGGACAAGAATGAATCGACGTGAAGATAAAAAATGATGCCTCTGCCTAAATGCTTCTACGGTTTACTGTAAACAACAAAAATAGCTACAGTAATGCATCATATGACTCAGTCACTAGATCAATCTAACCCAGACCAAATCAATTGTGAGCTGTAAACATAGCCTCGCTGGCTACCACATATAGATGTGACTTAACACAGACTCTGATCAATATTAGTCTGTCAGCAAAGGGATTTTAGGAAGGTCAGATCCCATTTGTCTTTCACTGACAGCTGGGTGTGGGACCTGTACCAGGAGTAGCTGCAGTACAAGATCAAGTCCTGACTGTTTAGTATGACACAGCTTGATCTCCAGACTGTCTCATAGCAGCCAGGTTTCACAGCACATGGTTAGACTTACTCCTGCAGTACCTCTCCCCAGAGCTAAGCTCACTGTGGGGAGGAGCCCTACTCAGACATCTTTCTCTCTCTCTCTCTCTCTCTCTCTCTCTCTCTCTCTCTCTCTCTCTCTCTCTCTCTCTCTCTCTCTCTCTCTCTCTCTCTCTCTCTCTCTCTCTCTCACACACATACACACAATATTTGAATCTCTCAAACACACACACACGCACACACACTACACAAAAATACCAACAACAGCCGCCTTAACTGGCAGTTGTAATATAAGTGTTGATATAGAGTAAGAAAGGGTGAAAAAAGGAACATGATGCAGTAAAAAGCTGTCATGTTGTTATAGGACTTTGCCCTAATTACATAATGTTTATCTACAGGTGGAGCCAACATCCTGCATTTTCAAACAATACTCTCCTCTGTATCTCTCTCTCCTAGTCACTCTCCCTCTCTGCAGATCCTTGTAGATGCTCGTTACAGAAGGGCTCCATCACGGCCCCTGTATCTCTGTCCTCTCACCCGGCTTTGAGGCCCTCTGGTAGGACACACTTAGTGTTCTTCCGGGGCTAGGACCACATCCACACACGGTGATCACAGCATCACTGTAACATGAGCAGTGCCTCGGGGGCAGTAGGACTGTTCTTCTCTGCTGGTTACTCTCACTGGCAGGTATGGATTACTGGGCAGTGACTAACCAGGATGACATCCTCTCTGTGGGCCACTTTCTGGCAGGTCAAATCTTGAGGGGGAGGCAGGAGGTGAGGGGTAGCGTGCCCCTGTTCAGGCCTCATATCAGGACCAAGTTGTTGCAGGGACAACGCCCACCTCAGCCCCTTAGCCTTCTTAATCTAGAAGGTCTGGATAGTCGGTCAGTGAGTATTCATAAGAGGGATGTGGCTTGATCTTGCCCTCTAATAGGCTATAGTTATAGGTGTTGCCCTCTTGCTTAAACCTAACTATTTATTATAGATGTACATAATTTTTTTGTCTGGGCAAGGTTAAGTTCTGTCCACATTCAGGAAATATCTAATGCAAGACTGTCTTAGTGGGTCAAGTGTTCATTCTGAAGCATTCCTCTGGCCAACTTTCAAAAATCTCACTCCCTCTGATGTTCTCACTCTTTCGCTCTCGCTCCCTCCCTCTCTCTCTCTCTCTCCCTCCCTCTCTCTGTCTCTCTCTCTGAAATGTGATGACTGGCAATAACCTTTTGTTTAGAGCCCCAGAGATATGAGACCTTTATGCTTTTCTTTCACCACCCCTCCTCTCTCCCTTCCTTTCTTTCCTTCCTTCACTCTCTCTGATAAATTTACAGCCCATTGTGGGTGGATGCATTCTTGGTGTGATTGGGTTAGCCAGCTGTGTGATTGGGTTAGAACACACACAGGCAACCTTACCGTGGTAACCTAGGGTGAACATTCTGTTTAACTTCATCTGATTTACTCAGTCTGCAGGGAGGGGCCCTCTGATTGGATAGATTGGGTTGGCAGAGGTCACCTGATAAGGAAGCGAAAGAAATTTACAGTATAAACAGTGTCTTTGTGTCATAAAGGCATGTCATTTACATTAATTAGTGGATGCTTTCATTTAGAAAGTCACATGACTACTACTATATGGACAGTGTTTTAGTGAAGGAGGCCATGGGATCTGGTAGTAGAGCCACTGTCACTGACTGTCTCACTGTGACTAACCAGGAGGACATCAGCTCTAGGGCCCATTGTGGCTGGTCCCTTCTTGGGGGGTAGAGGGCGTTGGGGGTTACTGTGCCTGGGTACAATCCTCATAGAGCCATAGATATTCATACACTGGGGTGGATCCATGGGCTCAGCTGGAGATACTCTGTTGTGATTTTTTTGATCATGACTTTGAATCAGTGTTTTTCCAAAGAGACTTAAGTACATTCGAGTTGACTACATGTGATGAGTAGACATATGGTGGGACCAAATGGGGACTCCTGTTTTTTGAGACTGATAGAACAGGACAGATGCAGAGTGAGATATGAAGGGACTGCTGCTTGCCACAGTGAGTGAGAATGTGTGTGTGTGTGTGTGTGTATCTCTGTCTGTGTCCTCTGCCAAACAGTTGCACTCACTCTAAACAACAAATCAATGACCAGTAATGCACTCTCTCCCAGACAGCTTCAGTGAAGCGATGCCAGTTGTCTGGGAACTGTTAACTGCTGTCTTATTACCAATGCGTTATCAATGTGTTATTACAAGCATGACTCAGGCTTTACTGTAGAACTATACTGTATTTCTGAGGGCAAATGTCTACAACAGCATGAATACTGTCAACAATGCAGTAAAAAAGCATAGCCTTCATAAACACTATTGTTTCTGAGTTGGATACTGAGGACTCGAGAAAGGCTGTTTTAAGGCTGAAACAGGACTCAGCAGGACTTTAACAGGCTGTAACTGACAGTTCCTGAGCTCCAGCTGTATAACTGAGGTCCCATGAGGATTACATCATTCCACTGTAGTCTGTAAGGGTGGAACCCACATGTCTACAGCTGATGGTCCTATTAGAAGAGGAGAGGACAGGAGAGGGGAGAAAGAGAGTGGACTGTAGTATACAACATGTAATGGACTGGCTTTCTTTCCACTCCAGGAGTGATGTCCAAATATGTCAGCAGCGAGTCGAGTCGGTGCCACTCCTTTATGGCTGCAGCTTCTGCCTTCATTCCTCCCTGTACAGCCACCTCTCATTCCCTATACACTGTGACAGTTGGTGGACTTGTAGTTGATCATCTGCCTACCCCTGCAAACTGTTGACAACTGACAACAGGCCCATTTTCACAGAGAACCACCCACTGTCATGCCAGGAAACAAGCTGACATGGACTCTGCCTTAACTAACAGCTGCAGAGTGAGACCTTATTTAGAGAGAAGTGCACTTCTAACTTCCTCTCTAACTCCTGTGGTGTACTAGTGTGTGAGAGAGATAGAGAGAGAAAGAGAGAGAGAGAGAGAGAGAGAGAGAGAGAGAGAGAGAGAGCATTTGTCCCTGTATCACACTTTCTAATGAAAAGAGTCCAGTTACTGATTTACTTGCACAATCTATTTTACTACACTTACAGTGGGGATGATGATGATGATGATGATGATAATACTAAAACAGATACAGCCAATTAATGACTTAGAAAACAATATCTGACAATTGTTTGTAAACTATTACGAAAGGTCCAAGTAGGCTACATCACAAACACCCTGCATACTCAGGATCAACAACAGCATCCTGCGTATGCCAGGCCAATGCAAAAGTTTATTCATAATATTTTGTTCTCTTTTTCCTTACCGAAGTGGAGCCAGAGGACGATGCTATGTACACTTTGATCACCATGTTCTTGAATCCCTGACACAGACGATGGTCCAGTAATGTGGAGTTTTTTTTCCTTTGAAAGAAGGCAATTTTAAATTAATCTTGAAGAGATGACTGACTCAGATAAAACAACTAGAAGTCAAATCCTGGTAGCAACAGCGCAGATTAGTCTGCGCAAATGCTACAACTCAACGCTTGATGGACCTCGCATTCTTTCTCCGCCTCTCTTTTCCCTCCCCGCCCCTTTCTTTATTTCTTTCTTCCTCTCTCTCTCAGTCCCTCTCGTTGACGAATTTTTCATTATTTTAGGTTGCACTAATGTTTCATGTTGGCTCTAAATAGGCCTACTTGATAGAATACGCATTAGATGTGTTATTGAACACGAGAGCAGGACAACAAAACGTTAAGGATATACCCTGCGTATTTAACAAAATATGGCTTACTTCCCATGTCCACCGTCTGGCACCTACGACATATTTACAACCATAATTAGCTACAGGTTATAAAAGGTCATGTTAAATTAGACAAATGTGATTTCATGTATCAAAAGAAACTAACGTTCGATGTTATATTTGAACTATTATAAGAGCTTATTTGAGTGGTAGAGTAGTTCACTCCGTCGGGTGGGTAGAATTTGGACGCCCTCCTGTGGCACCATAAGCTACCGCAGAAGGTTTACGTTGTTTATTTTCTTTGTAGGCAACATGGCCTACCATCGCATATCCAAGTCATTTGAGTTGTCATTCTTGCAAACGAACAGTTACCCTATTCAGTAAGAATAACTTAAATTGTCCGTTGAAACCGAGAGATGAGGGAGTCCTACTGCAGTGATTTCCAGTAGCTAGAGAAAGACTTGGATCAGATGCGCTGATAGGCCGCTTGAAGCACAGCAAGTATTACCCTACCAGTGGTCAACATCACTCATGTTAGGCGCTTTACAGCCACCTACAGGCGCCTGACAGTGGCGACGCAAGCCTCCTCTCTCCTCAGATGAATTTAGGAAAGCCGACAAACAAAAAATGTGTCGAGGAAGAAGGGCGCCATATTGGACTCGAGCGCTGAGCCGAAATAGTGCTCCGTTTCTCTCAAAATTTTGTCAGATTTAGAGTATTTAATTGGTTTTTAGTTGTGCAGGATGCATGGAATTCAGAACCATGTTTCATGTAAGTTCGAGTGATATTGAGGAGTAAAAAAAGAATGAATTGTGGCCACTATGGCGTTTATGGTATTCTTTCGTCTGTTATATAGCTAAATTATATCATTTCATAATTTTATTTTCTATTATCTCCACTCCCCTTGCAAACACCTCACCGGCGGCTCCAACATTCCAAGTGTTCTGCAGCTTCGAATGTCGTTCGCTGATTGGTTCAGGGCCCATCAATCATGTCTTTAGCCGCACCCCTCCCCCCATTCAACCACTCGCCTCTCTGTTCCTGTGTGTTTACTACACTGCCGCGCACAGGGAGACACTCGCCTTCTTTACATGCACTGAACTCACCACTGAATAAAACAGTTTCTAGTTGTGTTTGTACGAGATTCTCCAAGAAATCAACATGCCCAAGAGAAAGGTACGTATTCTGCTAATGATTTAGATGGGTCTACGAAGTAGACAGCTATTGATACCATGCAAATGATTTTGAAGCCATCCTTCTCAACCATTACTTAATTATAACCTAATTTCCTCGAAAAATATATCGACGGTATTTTGAGAGTATTTTCTAGAAATAATATATATTTTTTGTACGTTTGAATTAATATTTTCCTGCACACAAGAGGGCTGCAACCTCTGTTTTTCTCTTTTGAGCCGCTGTCCTTTGGGGAGTCAGAAGTCTCTTTCGGTCTCCATGCAGTTAAAGCACAAGCAGCAGCCATGCTTTGCAGCCCAAGTCTTCGTTCGTCGCCGACCTCTCGAGAACAAACGGTTCAGTTAACGTCAAATGCCCCCCATTCTGGCCAAAACTGCTATGAGAAAACCCATTGGTATCTCTAGTTAGTATTACGAATGTAAAAATATGTCTTCGTCGTCGTATTTCGATAAAATCTTATATTTTTTCTCTTTGTTCGTGGTCCCTAATGGCTGCGATGGCGTCCTTTAACCGCCTGGTGGTGCTATAGAGCTTTGTCTGAGCTCCTCCCCCTTGCCTAAACCCTCCCGCGCGAGTTTTCAAAAGGAGATCCATTAAATGAAAGAGAGATGAAGTAAGAAAGGGAGGTGAAGACTTAGGGACCTCTAGATCTGGTCTCACAAGTCAAAGTGATTATGGTCTTTAAATATACTTCAAAATTATTATCACAATGTAATAAACCAAGTATTTCTTGCCATAAAACTAGGTATTTTCCAAGTTATATACCATTTTCATCTGATTTCGAAAAGTTTTTGTAAGGCCTATACATTTGTTCATAATATGCCATTTTGGCACTTAAAGAAGGTTTGTCATCACTACAGTGGCCCATTATGTCCAAACAATGAAATAATCCAAATTGTCTCTTTTTTTAACCTATAAATTTGTCTTTTTGCTCAGCAGGGAGGAGATGGGGACATTAAGGAGGAGGTAAGATGGCCGCATATCTAACAACTTCCCTAAGATCTTTATTAGTTTAAAATAATCAGAATTCAAACAAATTAGATAAGATATTGTTGTTTAGTTCGGGTCACACAGACTCATTACGTGTAATTATGATACAAGATATGCCAAACTGCTTCATGCATGTTTGTGTAGTTGTAACAAAGTTGTAATAAAGTTGTAATTATGTTTTTGACCTCCTGTTTCAGCCCCAGAGGAGATCCCTTCGGTTATCAGCGGTAGGAAGCACACCTCTGCCTGAAATACATCACCAACACTAAAAAGCCACACTAACAAACACATTATTAATGATGTATAACTCAAAACAAAGTTGTAGCACACATAAACAGCTAAACAATAGATTATTAAGTATTTAAACAGTTATAAAATCAGATTTTGAAGAGTAAAACATCTTATTACACTCAAATATACTTGTGAACACTAAGAAATGTCAGAACATGACTTTAATTTACACATAATCTGATGTTTGATTAATATAAGCACCGTAATAACATCAGTAGTAGGTAATTGCCTCTGAAATTAGTAGAGATTAATCACCATACTACTTCACATTTATGCAGATCACTTATCAGCTAATTCAGCCAATACACCCCATATTATAAGTTACTGATGAAGTTACAGTATTAATAAATAATAATACATACATGAAACATCTTCTGTAAGTCTGATATAGGTAAGGTTGCTCTAAAATGTATGATTAATATGTTTTGACAGTATTACAAAGGATTTACATCTAAACAACACACATGTGATTTGATACCAGTTATAGTTTTGGGTCTGTCAATCAGTTTCTGGTACTGTGAGGATGTAGTGTCAGGAGTCATCATCATATCTGTTAACCATGTCCATAGAAGCCAGTCCCTCCTAAACCGGAGCCAAAGGCCAAGAAGGCAGCCAAGGTAAGAATACAGATAACATCACCTCCTGACCCCTGAAGGTTAAGTCCCTGGGTTAGTCCCTCACATGTGCAAGGATCATTTTCTGTGGTACTTTCAGTACTGACATGTTCTGTGCCCCCCCCCCCCTCCTTGCAGAAAGAGAAGGTAGTGAACGACAAGAAGGAGGACAAGAAGACCAAGAGCAAGGTGAAGGAGAACGCAGAGGCCGAGGCCAACGAGGAGAACCACTCTGAGAACGGAGAGGCCAAGACCAACGAGGTACACACACACACACATTATAGACTGAAGAAAGTCATCTAGAAAGCATTAGGAGCAGACTACTTAGATAATTGGGTGGTGAAGATCCTCAGAGGGAGGTAGATAACTTTTTATGGGCACAAACTAGCAACATCTCCAGATATGAGACTCAAGACCATCTGAAAACCCCTGATTACAGATTTCTAGGGACCTAGTGTAGTCTTATCCTACAGAGTAAAGCAGAACAAAAGGCCCGTTTCAGTAGAGTGCCATACCAAAGGTGTGTGAGGCGAGGCATTCCATGTTAAGTTGTAGCATAGGTCGATCGAGGTCTGACACGTCAACAGAAAACTCTTCTCTCTGGCAGAGAGAACGCACAGTCAAGGCTGTGTTTGGTGCCAAGTTCTGACGACCTTTCCCCACATCCCACAGGTGGAGGCAGCTCCGGAGGCAGAGAAAGAAGAGGCCAAGCCTGAGTAGCAACACTGCCGCGCCCCTCCACCCTCCCCAGCCCCAAACCCTCCAACCCCTCCCCCCCCTCAGCCCAGCCAGCCCCCCGCCTCAGTCTCTCACGTGGTTTCCCTCCAAGGCGTATTGTTAACAGAGGAATATTTTTATCAATGATTTTATAAGTATCCGTACAGATTTTTAGCACAAACGCAACGCTGAATAACGGAAGCACCTTGCAGATTTGCAGTGGTCATATCAAAGTGTCTGCAAGCAAGACGAACACACTAAAATCTTTTTTAAATGGCATTTCATGATTGTTGAAGGCTTGTTTGGTGTAGGAAGTGAGTCCCTGCCCCCCACCCCTCCTTCCCTCCTCCCCACCCCCGATTGGCTTAGTTGTGAGTTGTGTGTTCTTGTCCCCTCTCCCCGGTTCCCTATGTGCCCCCACCTTATTTGTGTGTTATTAACGGTTCACCCATAAATATGGCTGATTCTTTTTTTGACCTCTCTATATGTGCAGTGAGTTCCCTTCGCTTATGTCTCTTGTTCCTGTTTTTTTTTCATTGAATCATGTTAAAAGCGTGTTGAAGCGTGTTGTCCATAAGAAAGAGGAAGACGAACATGTGAAACATTCCGGGAACAGCGACACGTCCAACCTGTCTCCTAGACGACCCTGCCGACTGACACCCCCCTCCGTCTAAAAACAGCCCCCTACCCCCCCACTCCACCATCGATCTATGCTGTCTGTTCAGCTTTTCTAAACAACTCTGGTTTTTTTAAGATGAATTTGGAACCTTCTCTTGACGAATTGCAGGTGTCTGATCCCTTCTCTTATGTTCTGGAGTTCTCTTAATAAAAGAAGTCCTGGGAATTTTCCTCAAACTGTTTGTGATTTGAGTCATTTTTTGTTGTTGTTTTGTGCCGGCATTGATCCTTGTGTAGGCTCTCTGTCTTCTAAGATTACGTCTTGACAACATTGGTCAGATAAATGCACACACACTACATTCTTCAAGTAAACTGGCTAAAGAAAGGTTTAGAAAATGGAGTCTGCAGGTAGTCATAGCTGAGATGGTAATCTACGTGTTTTTGAGACTGTACAGACTGGCAACAGCTTTTCTTCACTAAAGACAGAGTCTACAAGGGATGTAGACTGTAGAGAGCATTGCCAGGTTGGCATGGTGGTAAGTGTGGATAAAAAAGCATACACTGCAGCCTGATGCCCAATAGGAGTGGTTGCCAGTGCTAGTGAAAGGCCTTCTGGCATCTACACTACCCTGCCTGGGCTACTACCCCCCTTTCTGCCCAAGCCCACCACACACACACACACACACACACACACAAAGACAACTAAGGAAGTGGAGCGTGAGCACCATGACCCACTTTGATTTCACACACCCATACACACACACAAGGTCACTCTGTGGCCATCAGAGACCAGCTCCAGACATCACCCCAAAATATGCCACCAGAGGAAGCGTGGGCTCTTGAGCCGATGTTGAAGAAAATTAAATGGAGCTAAAGAGCTGGTTGTGTGTGTGTGTGTGTGTGTGTGTGTGTGTGTGTGTGTGTGTGTGTGTGTGTGTGTGTGTGTGTGAGAGAGAGACATACAACCTTGCTACGCCTCTATATTGATAGAGAGCTTTATGTTTGTGCTGTCAGCCCCATTATTAGTCTCATTCCTCCTTTCATCTCTTGTCTCCTTGAAAGAGTGTTACTGATACATGCGCACGACTGTCCGTGTGTTTTTACGAGCTAAACAGTAATTATTATTTCTGTCTAAATGTTGTGGAGTAAGCTTAATGATTTTTACTTAACATCCGAGGCACAGGTGTCCCTCAAACACAGGACCTGGTCTAAACTCCCATGTATAAACTAAATAAAGCTTATAATCATGAACTAGAAAAAGCTTCTCTTAGCCATATAGAACGTTGTTATTCACTATGACGAGTACATCTTGACAGTCAACCTCCTCAAGGTGACAGCAGTCTATCATATCCCACCCAAAAGATGTTCCTTAAGGTCATTTTTAATCTTGACACAACAGTAAAGGTTTCATTTTAAGTAATTATCTACAGCTGGTATGAATTCAGTTATATGAGATAAAATATACATAAATAAGGGAAAAGGACGGATGCATTTTTTCAATTCACACTGGTCCTAGGGCTAAATATGAGAGCAGTCTCCATTTTGTGAGGATTTATTTTGGCATGCTGTTTCACTATATAGCCTCTAGATGTCAGGAGTTTCCTTTGTATGCTACGGCCCTGCTATTTTGAGTCCTGGCGAGCTCCGTCAGTGAGTTAGATAACTACTCCCTCGCTCTCACTTCCATTCAATACAGCTTCATTCACTCTATAAGTGACTCTCCAATGACTATAATGAGCAAGTTGATATATCCTGCTCGATATAGGTCTTGAAGTGAAAAGGGTGCGTGCTGAAGAGTGGTAAGATGTGAGAGGGGTTGATGACTATGAAAAACAGGGAGGACATTGATTAGCCAGGCATGAAGTGTATCAGATAATGGAGTAAAACATCCATGTCTCCTAAACACTTTAATCTTTGCTGAGAGCTTACGGTATTCATATTTCCCTCTCCCATTGATGCGTCTATTCATCCAGCCACCCAACCATCAGCCATCTACTGTATTGATCTATGATCAGGTCTATAATCAACGCTCACTTTATTCTGTGATGCTGAGATTCAAACTCCTACTCGGCTCGTCTGTCTGTCTGTCTGTCTGACTGTCTGTTCATCCGTCCGCCTGCCTGCCTGTCTGTCTGTTTGTCCATCTGCCTGTCTGTCTGTACAAATGTATATGTACAGATATATGTATGTGTAAGACTCTCTTTTTCTCTATCTCTCTTTATTTCTCTCTTTCCCTCTCTATTTACTTCTCTCTCTCAGGCTGAGTCACCACATTACGCATCCTCCCCTCCCTCCTCATATACACACGGTCGTGTACTTTATAACTATCTTGTTTTGATTTTGTGTTTCTATAAAAAAATTATGTATTTTTAGAACCCACTGTTCAATGTTCCTATCTTCTACAGGAGAAAAGGGTCTTGAGAACGAGGCTGACCTTTGATGAAGAAGTGACTTCATCACTGCCACTGTCCTGAACAAGGTTATCCCATTGCCACGGTTACCAGCATCTGCTGTCACCCTGGTGTTTCATGCTCAAGGAAACAAGCACACTCACACTCACACACACACACATACCACCTCCTAAGTACTGATGAGGTGTAGTCACACTGAAGTGGTACACATGCACTAATATCTCATGTCTTCAACTCCATCTGAGGTGTAAGTCATGTAGAGAGGAGGGGGAGAAACAAGGAGAAGGAGAGTGTGCTGGATGAGAGGAGGTAAGAGGGGTGAACTAGAAGAGGGGTGGAGGGCAAGAAAGATTGGGGTCAGGGGTTATTCTAGGAGGAGGTAGAAGATGGAGATCGGAAAAGGATTCAGAGGAAGGGTGAGAGGAGGAGGAGGAAAAGGACGAAGTGTTAGGGGAGTGAGGGATTAAGGAGAGAGAGTGAGCCTGTGGGGAAAAGGAGGGAGAGCCACAGGAGGAGCAGATGGTTGGAGGAGAACAAAGGAGTGACGGATCATGGGGAGAAAGAGAGATTCCTTCGAAAAGAGGAAGAGGAGGAGGAAAGGAGAGGGTGGAGGGGGAGGAGGAGGAAAGGAGAGGGTGGAGGGGGAGGAGGAGGAAAGGAGACTGTGGAGGGGGAGGAGGAGGAAAGGATAGGATGGAGGGAGAGGAGGAGGAGGAAAGGAGAGGGTGGAGGGGGAGGAGGAGGAAAGGATAGGATGGAGGGAGAGGAGGAGGAGGAAAGGAGAGGGTGCAGGGAGAGGAGGAGGAGGAAAGGAGAGGGTGGAGGGAGAGGAGGAGGAGAACGGAGAAGGTTGGGGATTGGAATCTATTCTTTCTGCCACGCAGACGAGAGATGGAAACAAGTGGGCGTCTGTGACGTCAATCAGCACAAATACACACACACACACACCTCCTCTTTTCAGCTCCCTGCTGATCAGCACACCGCTGGTAGCAGAAGCACACACAAAAAGACACACACACAGACACACACACAGACACACACACTCAAAGACACGCATACAAATACACACACGCACAAACACAAACTATCTCTCCTCTCTTTCTTTGACTCACACCGAAGATTTGAGTGTGTGTGTGTCTACGTGTGTGTGTATTTAAGCTCACGTGTAACCAGTCTCATTGACGTATCACACCAAACGTTGTTTGCATAGTTAATGATTTGACCTCTTGGTGACTCCGTCAGAGCCACTGTGAGGGGACTTTCACACTGTCTACTGTACTAAGCGTGAATTTGTGCAACCTAGTGAGCATTCTAGAAGTGTTGCAAGATATTCACCCATCCTGTTTTTGGTCAAATAAATCACTAGGTTTTATTTTTGAAAAAGTGGTGACGACACCTGATGACGAGAAAATGATTTTTGACACATACTGCCGCATAATTTCAACGCTAAAGAGTGAATTAACGGGAGCGTTAATAGTGCATTAATATGCGGGCAGGAGAGGAAAGTGTGGCGGAACTGAACACAGTGGCGGTGTTGGTGCAGTGACTTGCCTTGCTAATTGCTGTCCTCCACCCTCCCCCTCCCCCCCCCCCCCCCTCTCCCCCCCCCCCCCCCTCCCCCCCACCCTTTTTTAATGTCTTTCTTGGCTGCTTCTTGTAAAAATGTCTTATTTTTTCCTGGAATGTTTACCCTTCTGCATCTTGGCCTGGGAGAAGACTGAGTCATGCAGGGGGTATGGAGATGGGGAGGGAAGTGGGGGGGGGGGGGTTTCGAGGTAGTCTGGGGTGTGTGCGGGGGTGTGTGTGTGTGTGTGTGTTTGCGTGTGGGGGGGCAGTGTTATTTGATACAGAGATGCAGGCATGTGGGATGGTGTTTTGCTGCAGGTACGATCACGTGTGTATTTGTATGTGTGTGGTTGTGTGTGTGGCACTCACACACACTATCAACTTTTGATATATTTCCTGCCTATCAACTATTGTTTGATAGGCAGGAAAAATGAGGAGGGGTGGATGGTGGAAGGAGGAGAAGGTTGTGGAGGGAGGAAGAGGTAAGGAAGCACGGTGTTGAGGGGGAGCAGAGAATGAAGGGATGGAGAACAGAGTGAGAAGAGGGGGAGGGCTGAGGTATAATGGGGATGATTGTAGACGAAGATGTGATGTAGGGGGAGTAACATGCTGGATGGCGGGGGCTGGGAGAGGTTAAAGGTGAAGAGGATATGAGCTGGGGAGGGGTGGATGAGAGGTCAATGGGGGAGATGGAGATGAGGTGCAGTGACGTGCATGGTTGCTTCCCCCACAGAGCCAATCCGATCTGTTATTGGTGACTCACCTGATTGGATAAAGGTCTGATAACTGACAATTAGCCCACCATCCACCCTATAGACATTTCCCACCCCCAACACAAACATCCTTCCCCTTAGGCCTATTTGTGTAATATGTTGAGCTATGGACTCACTTCCTCCAGACAGGAAGTGCTTGTCCAGTATGTTCGTCAGGATGAATTCTGGGATGACAGAAGTTGTGCTAAAGGCCCTGAGTCTTACTTAGTGAATAGTCTGTTGGCTTCTTCAAATGGAATGGATTAGCTAGGTCACTGGATCCAACACACACACACATCCACCCATACACATCCACCAGCCTTAACTAGTGCTGCAGCTTTATGAGTCAGTCGGCTGAAAGCTGTAAATGCTGTGTAACAGTTATAGCAAACAAAACTGTGAAAAGTCAACAGATGTCCCCCCAGGTTTCCTCAGAGCTCCCCTGGGCATTGAGGGTAAGGAGCACCTGGACCTCCACTTCAATACACACACATACACATACACATACACATACACATGTACATATAAGCACACACATCAGAGCAAGAAATGCCCCTTCAAGGTGAGCTTTTGAGCAACCCACCCAATATTCCAATTTGTTTTTGCTTCATTCCAGCTTGCCCTTCACATTACTGTAAAAGATGGATTTAAATAAAGAATCTCAGTGTTAATTTTCTCTTGTGCTGTCAATGAACATCAGGTGGAGTACGCTTAGGTGCAAAGAGGGGATGCTATTAAGGAAATTGCTCTGTGTCTGTGTGTGAATGTGTTTGTACGTGTGTTTGTGTGTGTGTTCTCTGACGTCACTACTGCCGTCACTGCAGCTACCTCAGAGTGACTCCCCTGTGACTGAGGGCCTGACAACTCCCCCCCTGCCACCCCCTTCTCACGCTCCCTATACACCCCTCCCTCCCTCCGTCTATCCTCCTCTCTCCCACCCCCTTCTCACGCTCCCTATACACCCCTCCCTCCCTCCGTCTATCCTCCTCTCTCCCACCCCCTTCTCACGCTCCCTATACACCCCTCCCTCCCTCCGTCTATCCTCCTCTCTCCCACCCCCTTCCCCTCTAACCTGAAACTGCTGCTCGGTCTTCCTCTCTTCCTATCTCTCTCACTTCCTGCTTCCATGTCCCCTACTCTTTCATTTTGCCCTCCTGTTGTCTGTTCCTCAGTCGCTCCCTCTCTGTGTCTCTCGGTCCCTGCCGTCTTCACTCATGTTCTCTCCGCGGCTCGTCACTCTCTGCGTCTCCATGGGAACCTGGAGTGGACAAGAGGCTGGGTCGTCTGCGTGCTACAGATAGAGACCCCGCCAGAACACGTGGACACAGGCACGCTGTAACCTATCACACGCACGCACACTGTAGCCAGACGACAGTTTGAATCCACGCAATCATTCACACACTCGTAAGCACACGTGTCTCTTTTGTTGTGGAAACCTTAAATCCAGCATTGCTGGTGTTACACTGTCATGGTGTTTTACAGGTCCAAAACGCTGCCCACACAGACATGTGCATGTGTGCGGTCACACACACCACACCCACCCCCTGCTTCATCTCGCCCCTGGTTTAATCGGTGGTGTGAAGTGGAGCTGAAGAGAGGGGAGGAGGGGAGGAGGAAGGTGGAAAGAGAGGGAGGAGGGGTGGAGGGAGGGATGGAGGGAAGGGGAATGTGGTAGTCAGACAATATCATTTCATTACTGTGACTCCATCAATTACCAAGTGTTTGAGTGAACCACCTGATGCCTTTGATTTGATGACAGTTTTGACACACACACACACACACACTCAAACATAGCAAGAGCCTGTTTCACAGCACATCCTGTGCGTCACGACAAATGTGAAGGACAGGTAGATGATTTTGAAGGGCTCTGGTGTCACCAAGCTATTTCCTAGCTCGGCCCCATACCCAGGCCCTTTGTAAGTGGGGAGCTATGTCTCATCAGGACTCAGGAAGAGAGAGCGAGAGAGAGAGCTAGAGAGAGAGAGAGAGAGAGGGGAAAGGTTATAATGGATAGTTCTTGATGGTGCAGAAGTGAGGGCGGAGGTGTTTGTGGGCAGCCTCTGGAATGATATTCATCAAGCTAGGCTGTTTGTGAGGGTTTTTTGGTCATCATTTTATTTAGTAAATGTACATGAATAAGCAACCACAAAGGACTACATGAGATAAGATAAGACATCAAAACAGTCAGTCAACAACTGACACCCCCTACCTCCCCACCCCCCACCCCCACCTCCCTCCCCATACCTCCCCACCTCCCTCCCCCACCTCCCTCCCCGTACCCCAGTGCAGTAATACAGGCATGCTGATGTCTCTCATTTAGGCACTTGAGTTTCCTCCTAGGCCGTCTTTGGTCACAGTCATGTTATGAGGGCTTCCGAGTGGATATGAATCTTGTCTTTTTTCTCTTCTTCCTCTGTGGTTTCAGACTGGTTCCGTGAGTGTGTGTGTGTGTTCTGACGGGTTTGGTTTCACATATCTTATCAGGCCTCAGAGACGACCAAACAATGACCAAAACCCGACCACATCATGGGTGGTCACTTGACTGACCTCTTAACAAGTCAACAGTTGCACAGTAAGTCAAAACACAGTAACACTAGCTTAAACATCACATTATACCCAAGACTCCACAAGAAATATGACATTACTCACATGATTCACCTGAAAACAACACCCTATCGTGCATTGGTGTACAATATCCAGTATTCAGTCATCTGTACAGTGTATTGCAAAGACATTGTGATTTTGTTTTAGTGTGTGTGACTGACTTTATATCAATTTACTTATTTCTCTGAAAGTCTTGTAAAAATAGATTGATTTGTCTTACCGACCTTTGACTACGTTATAAAAAAGCTTCTGAACCTGTTTCTGGTTGTTTAAATTATGGATGTGCATGTTATAATGTATGAATGGCAAAAACCGTGTGTGTGTGTGAGTGTGTGTCTGTGTCTATGTGTGCAACACTAAATGCCATTAACCTTCTTGGGCAGCTCATGCGGCGCCCCCTCTGGTAGATTAATATTGTATATAATTATCTTCTTCATCTCTTTGCATTTCACAAACACTAATCCAGCTACACACACCCCTTTAGCTAAGATTTGGGAGCTAAGTCCTCACATAGTATTTGGCAGTGGGGAGAAACAGTCCTCGTTACCCATGCAAAATATTGAAAGATCCAACAACAGGCCACTTTCGCACTCAGAACAAACTTGTTTAGAACAACACAATAAGAACATGGAAATAATGCACGAGGATTCTTGAGTCTGGAAGAGATAGAGCTTTGTGTGTGTGTGCGCACAGTATGGGTGCATTCGACTGTGTAGCCGAGAAACACTGTGTGTGTGTGTGTGTGTATCTCTCCCTGCCTGTGCTTGTGTGTCATCTGTTCACCCGTTTCCCTGGGAGACTGGGAGCCAAGGTGTGACTCATACATTCATCACAGAATGTCTTCAATATCAGGAGAATTATTATTTTGCCACAAAGGGTGGATAATTACCTCTAATCATACCACAGACCTCAAACAGAAGTGGAGCTGCTATGTGTGTGTGGAGAGAGACCTACATGATATATCAGTGTTGGTCTAGGTCTAGGTCAGTGTTGGTGGTTTTTACACAGTGTGTCCTTTGCTAGACCAGGCCAGTCTGTGTGTGTAGATGTAAAGGGTAGGGCTGGTACAGAAGGGTCGAACCTCCCTGTGGTATATAGTAGCTGCAGTAGCCTGGCTCGGCAATGTAGGAGGCGCTGTGCTCGGCCAGGTATGGCGCGGGCTGGTAATAGCAGGTCACATGGTCCGTGTTGGGGATAATGTTCTGTTCTCCCAGAACCCTAAGTGCCAGCACCGTGATCATGTTGAGCGTCTGCCGCCTCTCGTGTCCCATCAGGCACACCGTACTGTCGTCGACGACGCGTCGCAGGGTCATCAGGTACTGATATTTGCTCCGCTCCTCGCCGATGAAGTGATTCCTCAAGTAGGACAGGATCTTCCTCTGCTGTTCCTGCACGTCAGGGAAGTCGATGAAGAAGCGCGAACACATGTAGCGCTCCAGGGTCTTGATCTGGGTCTCGCTGGCTGGGCGGTAGTCCCTCACCAGCAGGTTGCTGTACTTGAGCAGACCCCCACCCCGGATCTCCTCCGGGTTCCGTGTGGCAATCAGCCGGTACCTCAGGTGATCCATGGCGGCCTCAAAGTCCCCATACATGCTCTCTGCCAGGACCTCCACGACGGGCAAGCCACTGGAGGTTCGGGGGATGGTATTCTGCACAGGCGTGTTTCCGGATGCCTTTGGGGCCTTGCTGTCCACTCCAGAGGCCTCTGTGGAAGCTGAATCATGTGTCCTACCTGCTGGATGGGCCAACTGAGCCAGGGGGACTGAGGAGGGGTTGTAAGTGGCAGGTGTGAATGAGGCAGTCTTCAAGGCCTGGGGGGAAGGCAGGGCCTTTAGGGACATCCTATCTACAATCAGGGTGTCCTGTCGAGGCAGGTTGGAGAGAGAGGATGGCTCTGACAGCTGTCTCTCACTCCTTGTGTTCTCTGACGAAGGTTCCGGGGTTGAAGACAGGGACCCACAGGGTATAGATTCCACTGTGCGTGCCGGCTGAGCGAAGGAGAGCGGAGGAGAGGGGGAGAGGGAGAAGGCTGGAGAGGATGGAGAGAGGGGAGGAGAGGGAGGGGAGGGGCAAGAAGGGGTGGGGGAAAGAGAACGAGGAGAAAATCCAAGGGGAGAAGGGGAAAGGGAGAGAGGGGGAGGAGAAAGGGAGAGAGGAGGTGGGGAGAGACAGAAGGGTAATGTAGGGGAGATGGGAGGAGGGGTGAGGGAGAAAGGAGAGGGACCAAAGTTGGAGGAGTGAGGAGGACTGGGTGGAGGAGGGGTGACACTGATAGGAGGTGGGGTAAAACAGAGAGGAGGAGAAACGAGGGGAGGAGGAGGGCTACGGGTAGGGGGAGGAGTACGAGGAGGACTCTGGCCGGTGATTGGTGTGAAGGAGGGAGGAGGTGCAACGCAGAAGGCAGGAGGGGGAAGGGAAAGGGAAGGAGGAGCGAGGCCGAGGGGGGGAGCAGAGAGGCAGTGGGGAGGAGGGGTGAGGGAGAGCGGAGGAGGGGTGAGGGAAAGCGGAGGAGGTGTGAGGCAGAGCGGAGGAGGGGTGAGGCAGAGAGGAGGAGGGGCTTCAAGGCTTGTCAATCGCACCTGGGTCTCGTGCTGTGTGACATGAATTACAGGTTTCACTCTGCTGGGGGATGAAGATGACTCCTCGGACAACTGAATGTAGATGTCTCCATCATCATCATCATCATCATCACTCAACTCTGCCTCTAAGGTGTGTGTATGAGTAGTAGTGTTGGAGTGTGTGGTGATGCATGTGTGGCTAATATGAGTGTTTAAGAAGTCAGGGGGTTCTGACTGCAGTGTTTCCTCTGAAGCACTGCCTGAGGGCTCAGAATGGTTCTCTGTCACAGACGAGTCACCAATCATCTGGGCGGAGTCTGACTCGGAGTCTGAGATCTTAGATGATTGTATCTCTGATGACAGATCTCTGAGGACCCGAGAGATTGAGGTCACGTGTAGTACTACAGATTTCAGGTCCAGAGTTGGTTCTGGGCAAGTGTTGGTGTTAGGGTTAGGTTCAGTTGTAGGGTTAGGGTCAGTGTTGGAGTTCATGGTAGGGTTAGAGTCAGGGTTGGAGTTTATGGTAGGGTTAGAGTCAGGGTTGGAGTTTATGGTAGGGTTATGGTCAGTGTTGGAGTTTATGGTAGGGTTATGGTCAGTGTTGGAGTTTATGGTAGGGTTATGGTCAGTGTTGGAGTCTATGGTAGGGTTAGGGTCAGGGTTGGAGTTTATGGTAGGGTTAGAGTCAGGGTTGGAGTTTATGGTAGGGTTATGGTCAGTGTTGGAGTTTATGGTAGGGTTATGGTCAGTGTTGGAGTTTATGGTAGGGTTATGGTCAGTGTTGGAGTCTATGGTAGGGTTAGGGTCAGTGTTGGAGTTTATGGTAGGGTTATGGTCAGTGTTGGAGTCTATGGTAGGGTTAGGGTCAGTGTTGGAGTTTATGGTAGGGTTAGGGTCAGTGTTGGAGTCTATGGTAGGGTTAGGGTCAGGGTTGGAGTTTATGGTAGGGTTAGGGTCAGGGTTGGAGTTTATGGTAGGGTTAGGGTCAGGGTTGGAGTCTATGGTAGGGTTAGGGTCAGGGTTGGAGTTTATGGTAGGGTCAGTGTTGGAGTCTTTGGTAGGGTTAGGGTCAGGGTTGGAGTCTGGGATAGCACTAGGATTAACCTGAGAGGTTAAGGCAAGATTTGTAGTGGATTGTGGATCAGGGACAGCACTGCGGTCAGTGTTAGGTAAAAGGTCATAGTTGCCATGAGGGTCTGTTGCTGTGGCAGGGTTAGGGGCAGAGTCGGCTGCTGGAGTAGGGTCAGGGTTGGTATCAAAGAAAGGAGTTACATCGGGAGTTAAAGAATGGTCAGAGTCAGGAATTAAATTAAAGTTGGGCTCAGAGGAGTGGTCAAGGCTATGGACGGTGGCTGGGTCATGGATAGATTTGATGTTTGGGGATACCTTACGGCACATCCTCCGTGGGGGTTTGGGAGAGGAGTGCTTCAGGACCACCATCTGGGACAGTCTGCTGGGGGCTTTGGAGGGGGGAGGGGAGGGGGACTTCCTCTCCAAGATTTGGTTGGGCAGAGTATGTGGATCATCCTGAAGATCGGCTGTGTTTGTTGTATCTAAAGACTTAAGGTCTGTGTGTGTCTCTGGGTCTGTGTGTGTCTCTGGGTCTGTGTGTGTCTCTGGGTCTGTGTGTGTCTCTGTGTCTGTGTGTGTCTCTGGGTCTGTGTGTGTCTCTGGGTCTGTGTGTGTCTCTAGGTCTGTGTGTGTCTCTGGGTCTGTGTGTGTCTCTGGGTCTGTGTGTGTCTCTAGGTCTGTGTGTGTCTCTGGGTCTGTGTGTGTCTCTGGGTCTGTGTGTGTCTCTAGGTCTGTGTGTGTGTGTGTCTCTGGGTCTGCGTGTGTCTCTAGGTCTGTGTCTGTGTGTGTCTCTGGGTCTGTGTGTGTCTCTGGGTCTGTGTGTGTCTCTGGATCTGTGTGTGTCTCTGGATCTGTGTGTGTCTCTGTGTCTGTGTGTGTCTCTGTGTCTGTGTGTGTCTCTGGGTCTGTGTGTGTCTCTGGGTCTGTGTGTGTCTCTGGGTCTGTGTGTGTCTCGGGATCTGTGTGTGTCTCTGTGTCTGTGTGTGTCTCTGTCTTGTCCTGTTCCTCTGCCTCTGAATCATCGGAGTTCTGTGGGATCGTAGACTCAGCTTTGTAGCATTGTCTCTCCTCTGACACATAGAGACTGCCCTGCATCTCACAAATGCAGACACAAGTCTCTGACTGGTTTGGATCTGTTCCCTCACTGGTAACTCTTGTGTCAAGAAGTCCATCTACTGGTGTTTCTAGTGTCTCTCTAGTATCAGCCCAACACTCAGAAATATCCTGGTCTGAGAGTTCAGTCTGGTCCAAGAGTTCTATGTGATCAGACAGGTCTGTCTGTTCTGAGTGTTCTCTGTGGTCTGAGTGTTCTGTCTGAACTAAGAGATCTGACTGGTCTAAGGGTTCCATCTGCTTTGAGTGTTCCATCTGGTCTGAGTGTTTCATCTGCTCTGAGTGTACCATCTGGTCTGAGTGTTCCATCTGGTCGTAGTGTTCCATCTGGTCTGAGTGTTCCATCTGGTCTGAGTGTTCTATCTGGTCTGAGTGTTCCGGCTGGTCAGAGTTTTTCTTCTGGTCCGATAGTTCTGTCTGGTCAGAGTGTTCCATCTCTTTTGAATGTTTTGTCTCGATGAGAAGTTCAGTCTGGTCTGAGTGTAGTTCCTGGGCTTTGAGTTCCGCCTGGTTTGAGAGTTCCGCCTGGTTTGAGTGTTCTGTCTGGTTTGAGTGTTCTGTCTGGTCTGAGTGCTCTGTCTGGTCTGAGTGTTGTGTCAGGACTTGGATTTCTTTTTGGTCTGAGAGTGGCTTCTGTGCTGTGCATCCTGTCTGCTTTGTGAGCTGTGTCTGGTCTGAGAGCTCCATGTCCTTATCCCTGGACTCCACCCTTGAGGTGGGCAAAGACACAGACTCTTTTCTCTGGTTGGCTGAAGTCTGCTCCTTAGTCTCCAGTCTATTGGCTGCCTGCAGTGACTCCTCCTCCAGCAGGTAGCATTCCAGCATGCGGTCCAAGATGATCTGAAATGAGTCCACGCTGAACTCAAACTGCCGCCTGAGCATGCTCACAAACTTGAGTTCCAGGTTCTTGCCGCTGTTGTTGGAGAGGGAGATGAGGCTCCAGCGGTCGTGTTCGGTGAAGACCTTGACCATCTTCTGGACATAGGCCTCCTTCATGGTGGAGCTGCTGATCCTCTCTCTGTTCACCCCTGCAGGTAGACAGTCCAGCAGGCAGCCCATCACTGTTTCCTTTATCACCTGGGGGTAGGGACACAAAGCGCAAGATCAAGAGGATGAGAGTAATGCAGAAATGGGTTCATCCCTGGATACACAAGGCACTGAAATATTGTTATTATTACCCTGTCTAATGTTGATCTTATAAATATATAAAACATATAATATTGCATTGTATTAGATAGTATCAATGTCATCTCATGCATTGACAATATTTCATTATATCTGTAATGTAATTATTGACAGTTATTTGATATTGCAATATCTGAGTGTGTAAATCCTTGGGGGACCCCATCGTACCTGGAAGTCTTCCTGCCTCGGAAGCTCCACACCAAAGATGATGTCCAGGTCTTTGTAGCTGGTCCCGTTGTCTTGGACCAGAACATGGCTGGCAGTGGATCCATTTAGACGTACGTCCCTCACGGTGATGCCCTGCGTCTGTAGCCGGGTGCGGACCGCCGCAATGATGTCACGGGGCCGCAGCTCCAGGGTGGGGAAATTTCCACGGCCGTGGATGGGAACCACTTCGGACAGAACCTGATCCAGGACCTCCACCTGCTCCGCTGTCAGGTGGTGGAACCGCTGAGCGGTGCTCTGGTCCGTCATGCTGTGGGAGAGGATGGGAGGAATGAGGGAGGGAGAGACAGATTAAAGATACAGGGGAAGGCAGAGAGACAGGTGGAGAGATAAAGGGACGGAGGAAAAATAGCAAAAGTGTGCATAAGTGACAGAGAGTGAGAGAGAGACACAGACAGAGAGGGAGAGAGAGAGAGAGAGCGAGAGACAGAAAGGGGGGGGGGGAGAGAGCCCACCAGAGAGAAATAGGCAAACAGATATAATGTTATGATCATGTAGTTCATTCCTGCTTTATGGTACAGGTTTATGGCAGCTATATACACTGTTGCTTAGCAGCTCATGAAATGGGAATAGTGAACAAACACTGTCTGTTTTCTCTATCTCTGATGACTACTTAGACATACAGGAATGAACAAGGACCATCCTGTTCTAGCCTAACCACACTCAGCTCAAAGCGGAGAGCTGAGCATTTTCGTAGAAAAGTCACACTGATTTGCTTTTAAGTGCCCACAGTCAAACAGAAACAACTTTCCTATCAGCGTGCCATTTCTGCTTTATCAACAGAAACATGCACGCATACACACACATTCACGATCTCACGGCCGTCAGCTGTCTGTTTAGCTGACAGCTTCTCTACGAGCCTTGTGTTGTTGCCGTGGCGAGCAGACTGACAGGAGGATGTGTCAGATGATGTAAATGAGTTTAGCATAAACAACACCCTGCTTAGATTCTCCAAGCTATGTTAATCAGTTGGATTCCTAACCAACCAGGGAGGAATAGATCATAATCATGTTAATCTCTCCTGTTATGTATCTTGATAATTAATTTTAGTTTTCATACTTGTACCATTTACTTGCTACATGTTTCAAATCGTGGATTACCAACCATAAAACCATGAGGTGGGTGCAGAAATGAATTAAGTGTTATTCACATCACAACAATGAATGTTATCTCAACAGTATACACTCAACACTTAAGAGATGCACTAAGTGGCGCAGAAAGTATGAGGGCAGACAGAACGAGTTTGTGTTTATGGCTTGTGTTCTTTCCAGGGGAGTAAGGGTTAAGCAGAGTGACTCACTGCAGGCAAAATGGATTAATCACACCAATGTCACTAATTAAAGACACATGTGCATGGGTCTGTGTCTAACCCTATGCTGGACATGTATATACAACATTATCACTCCTACGCACTTTCAATGCTGGTGTGCACACATGTTTATGTATGTCCTTTCATGTCTACTTTGTCACACACACACTCCTTCTCATACCCTCTCATTCATTAATCTCTCTTTGCTGTATTAACGCACACAGGCAAACTCAGTGGTCTGCCAGTGCACATATCAAGGCTTCCAGTCCAGGGGAGTAATCTTTCTAATGAAAGCTATTGTGATATGCTATCAGCTGAATTTTCCTGTCTAAATGCTCTGTCACTCATACATGTCACCTTTCTCCTCCACACTCACAGGCACACACGCACTCACACACACACACCTACACACACACACACACACACACACACAGACAGACACACACACACAAACAAACACAGTGCCTGT
This sequence comes from Hypomesus transpacificus, assembly GCF_021917145.1. Taxonomy (NCBI): domain Eukaryota; kingdom Metazoa; phylum Chordata; class Actinopteri; order Osmeriformes; family Osmeridae; genus Hypomesus; species Hypomesus transpacificus. Next base: position 6,521,724 of record NC_061060.1, read on the forward strand.
TAGCCTTGTCTGTCCATTTCTATCTATCAGATTAAACAGTAACCAACCCGGTGGCAGTTGGCACGGAGTGTGTTTGGTAATACGATTGTGTTGTTTTGTTTGGTCAATAGCTACACATTATGTGACAGTGAGAGAATTTTGTGAATCACTCTGAGTGTTAAAAAAAACTGTTTGAACGCGTTGCACAGGATACAAGATTGAAGATACATTTGTTTTAAGTATGTTTGGGTATGACAAAGCACGAAAGGGCGAATGGCATTCATGAATGCAGCCTCGAAAAGTATTGGTTTACAAAAACCACGGAGCTGAATCTTTTATGTTAGTCTCAGGATGTTTGGCGAAGTATTGTTAAATAAAGTGCTGCACGAGAAGACCAAGACAGAAACAGAGAGATAAGAGAAACAACAGGTTGTGAGGAGAATCGACACACACTGCGGGGTTTTGTTTTCCTTTTACCTCCCGTGGCTCCCCCGCCCCTCTCCCGCAAACAACCCGGTGAGTCATCCGCGCGCATTTTCGCCCCTCCGCGCCTGCGACACGCACACAGAGGATGTTTGTAGCCAACGTTAACGGAACGACTGCCGATTAGCCTTCAAAAAGTCAAACGGGACTGTGCAATATAAAAGAAAATCGAACGGGTAGATAATAGTTTATTTTAAACTCCTTGCGCCCAAACTGCAAAACAGCTATGCTCATTAGAAAACAACTAAAGCAGTGTGCCTTTTCAACTCTTCATAAACTATTTTCAGATATTCATTCATATTCACAATCATCAGAATAGCCAACCATGTCCAAGTTTTGCAGTTAAACTGTTCATTATAAACTTAATAGTTGCCGTATCAATCTGTTTGCATCCATCAAGTCTCCAACAAAAGTGTAAAAACGCACATAGCACACCAGTAAAGATTGCCTGCAAAACCCGTAAAACGAAAATGCCCTAAAATGTAACTGATGAACTCACCTGTTGCAGTGGCCTTTTCGAACCCTATTTAGTTGAATCTGTATCCACAAGCCTCAGGTCCAAATAGTTTTGTTGGGTTATGGACTGGTGATGTGAATCTGCTCGTCTGGAGTTTTCTGTCTGAGAGGGTCATTCGGCGTGGAACGAAGCTTAGAGCTCACTGGCGCTGTCCATGTAGCGCGTGGTTCTGAAATGAAACTCTTTAGCTTCTCGTTCTTGTTTTCTACCCCTGCTCCCCCCTTATCGCTCAGAGCCGAGCGTAACGCAGTTTCCATGACGACCTGCCGTCATCCCGTTTGGGGTGGTCCAGCCATAGGCACAGAGGGTCCAGGCAGACACATTGGCCTACACTATATTGTGCGGGGGCTGGCTAACGACAGGTGTCATAAGTGGGTGGACTAAAAGCCTTGCGGTCGGTTTTAAATAAAACGTAAGGACATTTATATCCATCCGCTTCAAAGATCACATTTAGATGTTGCCTGATTATATTAACTACTGAGAACGGTAGGCCGAAAATATTTGAGAAAACTCGGAAGAAGCTTTAGCATAATAATAAAAAGGTTAATTGTTGTGCCCCCCGTAGGCTGCACACACACATACACACACACAGTACCAGACACACACACACACACACACACACACACAGTACCAGACACACACACACACACACACAATCACGATGCAGTGTTGTGGCCACAGTGAATATTGTATCAGGCAAGAGGGTGAGTCATCCCTGGCTGCTACAGTCCCGTGATGAAGCCAAGACTAAACGCAGACCAAATCATCAATCTACCCCTCCTCCTTCCTGCCACGTAAGCAGCCCTCTCCCTTTATCTCTCCTATCCCTCCCTCCATTCCTTTCATGGCCTCCCCCCAGATCTCAGTCTAATGGAGGATGTGGTCTAGGCTACTGGAGAATTCGTAAATTGTGAAGAGTCACTAGCCAGTGCGCCCACGCGTCACCAAACACGGCCGCTGAAGATGAATGTCTGTGCCAGTTGAAAGGTCACTTTACCCTCATCCAAAAATAAAAACGACGTCACTAGACTTGAACCACAACCGACCGACAGAACATTCTATTTTAAAACTGCTTTGGACACGCGCCCTGGTGAGCCTTCCCGAATGATAGTGACGTAAACTGGCGAGCACGCCCTTGAATTCGGGATCGTCTCATGACGTACATCTAATGTAGCCGGAAGTGTCAATTACAAGCGTCCCGTAGAACCAAAACAGAGGAAGAAGCATTGGATGGGCTAGTCTTTACTTTTGATGTTTCTGGACACCCAAGGGGCAACCATAACTATAATCAGTTCAACAGAGACACAATGTCGAATATGGAGAGTATCCTTTCATGAGCTCAACACAGGCGAACGCTGAATCTGCCTGCTGCAAGTTGTTTCACGTTGTTTACTTACAAACTAGCTAGCCTAACTACTGTGTAATAATTAGGTAGTTAGCTAGCTACCTGTCATTGAAGCTTGCCCTGGATATATCGACTTAGATCCTAGGGAAGTTGTGTCCCAAGTTATACGATACATGTATAAAATTGCCAGCTAGCTAGAAAGGGATCGATGTAATGTGTTAGTTTGACATTTACTAGTAGTAGGCAGCTGTTGCTCCTAATACTATAGCTTGTAAGCTAAATTTGAATGGTGAATAGGGTGCTTGGCTTTGTGACTAGCGTACTAGATAATCCCGTTAGTAGTCGTACTGTTTGAAAACGTTTCCTGTAATGTAATGATGTATCAGGAAGATTCACATGTCGCTATATTTATTCTATCATTTTAAATGTCACCAGACTACCCTAAAAAAAGATAGATAAGTGCTAACAGTTAGCTATTTACACCAGAACTCTTTGTAAACCCTTAACTGACTACACAGAACACCTCTTCAACCTTAAATTTGCTGCCAAAGAATTACAACGCAACTCAAAGAAATGTGACAAAGAAGAAAGGGCAGAGAAGGGCAAAGTGAAGAAGGTGAAATTAGACACACCCACTTCTTTATCATAATATATACTTTTAATTAATTTAGTTCACTCTACTGATCCTAAGTGCATCTGAGGGTTCAGGTAACATTGTGTGCACAATTACATAATAAGTAAAAAAAAACATAATAGCCGCATCTGGTAGTAATAACACAAAAAATGAGTGTGAGCAGGTATGCAGTGATAAAGTTATTTTTGTGTGTGTGTGTGTGTCTCCTTGTTATTTTCCAGGCGATCCAGAAAGGCAACACTGAGGTTGCCAGGATCCATGCGGAGAATGCCATCCGCCAGAAGAACCAGTCCATCAACTTCCTGAGGATGAGTGCTCGTGTGGATGCGGTGGCGGCGCGGGTTCAGACTGCCGTCACCATGAACCAGGTAGATACATCAAAAGGTCAAAGGTCGAGTAACACTCCCATGGTTGATTAAGGGTTTGAGGAAATGAGTAGGAGACTTGCCAGATTTAATCAAATGGCAAACTTTTTCAACCTTCTCCCAAGACCCAGTACTGCCATTGTCAGCTCATAATTCCCATGACACTCGGATGATATGCCCACAAATGACCAGCTAGTTTTAAAGTCCTGATGACCTGAAACCCCAAACTTACACCTGAAACAGGAGCCCTGGTGAAGGTAGAGCACCATCTAGTGGTACAATGGTGGAACGGCACAGGGACAGTCTTGCCATTTAGCAGTCAGCAGCGATATCATCTGGTCAGATCTTTGTTGTTGTGTTTTCAGGTCACCAAGTCCATGGCTGGGGTTGTGAAGTCTATGGATGCCACACTGAAGAGCATGAATCTGGAAAAGGTTAGGAGGGATTACACACAAGCACACATTCACACTCAAGTCAAACATACTGCTTGTATGTGGTTTGTGTCAAGGACATACATGTAAATGAGGCAGGCATAAGAAGTCTACCTCTCTCTCCCCTCTCTCCTTTTGAAGATCTCTGCATTGATGGATAAATTTGAGCACCAGTTTGAGACCTTGGATGTGCAGACAGCTCAGATGGAGGACACGATGGGCAACACCACCACTCTGACTACACCACAAGTATACACCCGCAAACTCAGTCAAACTACTGTCACTTAGAACCCTTAGGAGGCCAGCGAGAGAAGTTCATTGTCTGATAATGTCTGTTTGTTCATTGTTCCTCAGAATGAAGTTGATCTGCTGATGCATGAAATGGCTGACGAAGCAGGGTGAGCACAAACACAGACTCTCTCTTCCTGTCTCCAGACATACACAGACTCTCTCTTCCTGTCTCCCTACATACACACGTGGGATGGTGCGGTTACACTGTGTTTTGTGTTGTGATGTTCAGGTTGGATCTGACCATGGAGCTCCCCCAGGGCCAGACTGGTTCAGTGGGCGCTAGTGTGGCATCGACAGAACAGGTACAGTCACACACACACACACACCAAAACACACAGACTGTATCCAAAGAACTCCCTACTGTACATTCAAATTCAAATGTTCTTTGACTCACCTGCAGTGTTTTTGCGTGTGTTTGTGCGTCGTTTTCAGGACGAGCTTTCTCAGAGGCTGGCCAGACTGAGAGACCAGGTCTAGACTGGAGAAAGGGAAGGAGGTCCCGAGGAAGAGGAGGATGGAGGAGGAGTGCTCTGTGCCTACAGGAGCCATGATCCCCCAACCACCCCAGAAGTGATGGTTCAGAGGAGGAGCACGTTCTGTGCTCCCGATCAAGTACTGTCACATCATCACAGACAGTGGTAGTGACAACAATGGCCAGTCTTGATCTGCCCCCCCGTCCCACCTCTCAGTTCCACCCCCCCCCCCCCCACCCCTCCCAAAAATAACACAAAAGAAAAGCTGTGATCCTCACACTCGCACCATATCAGTATTGAGTTGCACATGTTTATTTAATCATATTTAATATTTATTTCCTCCTAATGTCGCCTTAGCTACGGCGTCACAAACGGCTGTACATGCCCACGGAATGTATCCATCCATCCTCAAGATATGCCCACATTTTTTCATGTGAAAAAAGCCAATGACAATGCAGCATTGAAATACTTTGTAAGTTGAGGTGGATGACGTTAGCAGTGTTCCTGTTGGTATGCGTTGACGTGGCATTGAATTGACCTTCTAAGTGTTTTGTGTTCCCTCTGTGCGTGGCTCTGAGCTTTGTGTGGAGAGAAGATCCCATCCATTGTTGATCCTCTGTCCTCATGTCAGCTCAGCTGAAAAGCTTTTCTGTTCTCCTAGGACTAAAAGTCAATAAAGAGTTTTTAACATTTCCAGCGCTGTGTGTATCCTCTCTCGCCTTCACAGCTGCGTACGCATCTCAACCAATCCCTCTCTTTTCTCTGTCCTCTCCCGCCTCTTTCTCCATTTTTCCCATCCCTCCCCTTCTCTTCCAGCGGAGAATAGATGAGAGGTCAAAGGTGTCACCTGTAGAGGAAGTGGTCGTCTGCCGCTCGCATGCCAGCGCCTCATTACACACACACACACACACGTAGACACACACACACACACATGGACACACACACATGCCTAGCCCTATTATCTCCCTAGGGGAGGCAGGACTCAGCTGGCAGCCATTACAGGTGCTGCTCATGTGTGCACACACACAGACACGCCTAAATACACACATACCCTATGGAACTCAAGTAGGGTGACACACCATCACCCCTCACCCTGGAAAAATAGTGCCCTGCCCAATCATCATCACACAGACACAATCTGATGTCTGAAAACACTCACACAAAATCATCGCACAGAGAATGATTCATACACCTACACACTCACTCACACAATCATCACACAGACAAACTCACGCACCTACACACAATCATCACACAGACAAACTCACGCACCTACACACAATCATCACACAGACAAACTCACGCACCTACACACAATCATCACACAGACAAACTCACGCACCTATACACACCTAATCATAATTATCAGTGGCCCCTGACAGACCAAAGTGTCCATTATGCTCATTACTACAGACATTCTGACGAGTTGTTAGTCAGAAATTCAGCCTCTCTCCGCCCTCATCTAATGACTTGAATGACCCTGAAAACGTCTTTATTTTCCTTTGACCAGAGTGCTCCAACACCTGTCAATCATTCTGTCAGGAATAGGCATGACTGATGTGAAATTCCTCCAGTCATCTCGTTTTGTTGGTACAAGCTATGATATAACTATTGTTTAACAATGTTAGGTATTGATGATCTATTCATTCCATGGTCACAAAAGAATCACCCAGGTTCTGCCAGTTATAAGCAAATCACTTCTACATGCTGACTTCTACAGACTACTACACAAGTGTGTTTGTGTGTCTGTTCCTGCACTCAGATGCCTTCACCATATGTGGAATGGTTCGCTCCAGTTTGAGCACCTGGGGATGTGTGTGTGGCGTTGAGATGGACTCGCTGGCTCCTCGTGTGCCTCTCTCATCGCTCCTCAAGCAGGGTAGTGTCCCCCGGCGGGCCTGGGGTGCTGACAGACCTGGATCCGGTGGTCCTCTCCCGGCTGCCTCCTGCATCACAGCCCACCATGGTGTCTTGTGGCTGGGGGAGAGAGATGCTGAGAGGCCCTGGGAGAGTGACTTAGTGCAGCACAGAGTACACATCCGCTCTGAGCCCACCAACTGGAATAACACCTCGTTGTCAGCCACACACACGCTCACACACTCACCGATATCTGATGAGCCCCATTGCAGCGCTTCCCTGACACTGCTCATGAGAGAGCTTACTGCAGATCAAGATTTAGAATGACGGCCAGAGCTTCAGGAAGCTTGTTGGGCTGAGTACTGTTCCTCAGCTCTGCTCCAATCAAGTCTCTATCGCTCTCACTCCCTCTTTCGGAGGGAGAGACGTCTTCCCTCCTGTCTGAAACATTCAATTACTGCGTGTGAGGGGTCAGGTCAAACACAGGAAGCTGACCTGATTGGTTCTGCTCGGGTATCATCGGGCATGTGTGACCAATCGCTGCTGCCCAGGGCTTTGGCCATTTTCATCTGCCGCCATGTTAGTGTGTGTGTGTGTGTCCAATCGTTCCAGCCCAGGGCTTTCCTCAGTTTCCACTCACCTCTTGACCATCGTTTCCTGTCAGATGTGTTAACGCTGCTTTTAATCTGTTTTTTAACTGCCTGACACACACACACACACACACCATATTACAGCTGGCCCCATCAGTCCCGCTTTACAAGGAGACACTCCAACAAGGTTGAACAGTCTTGCTTACACTCCTAAAATGGAAACCCTATTAACAGACACATTCACCTGATCCTCCTGACCCTCACCCCTCAACTCACCCTCCTAACCCACCATATCCCTCCCCCTGACCGTCACCTCACCTCACACACCTCTAATATTTCTAACAGCGTCACCGTAACAACCCAACAACCAGTGAACACTGACTTGTTGCCCTCGCTGCTCATCTCTGCAGGAGCTGTCCGACCCTCTGCTTAACTTTCCATCTGTCACTATGAGTGTGTGGATGAGAGTATGTGTTTGTGTGTGTGTGTGTGTGTCTACTGCATCGGAGGTTCAGGGATCAGAGGTTAATTAGGTGTCATCCTCAGCACATAACTGATGACAGGAATGCCTTCCTGATGAAATCTGGTGAGGGAGGCCCAGAAGGAGAGAAGCAGAAGAGAATGAGAGGGAAGAGAGGTGTAAAAACATTGCAAATAATGTTTGGAAAGGAATGCTTATTTTCATTCATGGAAAAAATGTGTGTGCTTGTGTATGTGTATACATTTGGATGGGCTTGTAAGTGTGTATGAGAAATTAATTAGGCAACTGGACTGGGCCAGTATGTCTGCACGTTCTGCTAAATGATATGGCCAGTGTGTGTGTGTATGTGTTTTTGGTTGAAGGGATCTGGCCAGGTTTGTTAAGCGATATGCGTGTGTGTGTGTGTGTAGTGCATATGGTAAAGCACTCTGCTGTTCTGCTCTTAGTCACACTCCCGCGTTTCTAATTGAATTAGCGTTGACAGCGCTGTGCCGGCCGCGTGTGTGTGTGTGTGCATTCTGGGGGTGCAGCCAGCCTGAGGCCAGGGTGTGAGTGGTGTGTGTCCGTATGTGTGCGTCTCAGTATGAGAGCGGAGGCCTTCCCCCTGAAATCAATTAACCGAGTAGGGTCTGAGGCTCAGGGGGTGAGAGGGGCACATCCTGTGGAGGGTAGCCCAGACAGACAGCACCATCTGGGGCAGCAGGCGAGACGACCCTGGGCTGAAACATGAAAGACCCAGGCCAAGGAGAAGAGGAGAGGAGTGCACAGGCCAGCATTAAATCACTGGTCTCCTTTCCACCTTAACCATCGCTCTATCCCCTCTGCTGCTATCTGATACACGGGCTCAGGAGCATCCTATCTCTCTCTCTTTCGCTTTATCAGTTTCCCTCGCTTTATCTTTCTCTGTCTCAGGAATGATAGCCTGTCACACACAGGAAGCAGGCAGAGATGAGGAGCATTCATCAAAGAGAGAGAGAGAGAGAGAGAGAGAGAGAGAGAGAGAGAGAGAGAGAGAGAGAGAGAGAGAAAGCGAGAGAGAGAGAGAGAGAGAGAGAGAGAGAGAAGAGACAGAAGGAGAGAAAAAAAGAAAAAAAGAAAAAAGAGAGAGGAAGATAGAAAATAGATAACGTTTCAGATTAGTGTCCGACCAAACCCCCCACAACTGATTTCTGATGCAAGAGAAAGTTGATATTGAAGATTGTTATTACAGGCACACACACACACACACACATAGGGCCTGAGTGATAGAACATACCAGGTTCAAAGATTCCAGGAGTTGGGATGTGTGTGAATGTGATAGACAGCCAGGGTCAGAGTGTGTGTGGTGTTTGTTGGTTTTAAGCAGAGTGCTGACAGCTCTCTCACCAAGGCCTGTGTGTGTGTGTGCGTGTGTGTGTCTGACTGCAACTAAAATTACAACTCTGTACCTCAGTGGATGTTTGCGTACTTGTTTCATTTGTAGAGAATCATCATAAGAGAGGGCAAGAGTGTGTGTGAGGAATCTGTATGTGTGTGTGTGTGTGTGTGTGCAGGTTTGTTTGTGTGTGTATGGAGTATGAAGGCTGCTTATTTCATTAACACTCCCTCTGATGAATGACATGACATCTGAGTGTGAGGCCTCAGTTGAGAAATTAGCAAGGAAACACATACACATACACACACATACACACACACACACATACACACACACACACACACACACACAGACCAGGTGCTAAGCCACATGGTAAAGCCATTGCCTCTCCACTCACCTGACCCTTGCTTCAATATTACTTGAGCCAGGCGGTCTACACATGCCTGACCAACACCCTAATGACCTCTCATCCCCATGCCACACACACATACACACACACATACACACACACATACACATACACACACACACACGGTTCTGTCATCAGTTTAATGCCACATGCACTTCAGAAAAAGATCCCAGATATTTGGCCAGTGGTTGGTCAGTGAGGTTTCAATGAATGAAGCAGCAGATGAGAGATATGTGTTCTCACCTTGTAGTACAGGAGAGTGTTGGAGAGAGGAAAAGGGAGGGGAAAAGAGTAGAGGAGGGGAGAGGACCTACTTGAATGAGACCACTAGTAAGACAGTGGACATCAGTTTATTGGCTGGTAGAAATGCGTTTGATAGGGCAGCAGATGATTTCTTAATAAACTGTTAAACTGCCCTTGCTTTTCACATTACTGAGCCAGTCTAATTCAATTTGAGCAACAGCTGGTTTCACTTTTAACTATACAGCTGGGCTCAGTCACGTCCCATAAGCTGACCTGATAAATAACCAGCTTTTATTGAGTTTGCAGAGAAAATAGCATCCAGTATAAACTCATGCACCAACGATGCACCAGAGCCAACACAGGCAAGGCTGGAGGGCATGGAGTTGCACTGAAACTGGACAGATAAGTGGATGTGTGAGTATGCATACATGCGGATGTGTGGTGTGTGCATGCACACACATGAGTGTATACATGTGTGAGTATGTATGCATGTATAAACGCATGTGTTTGTAGCAAATACCTCACAGCTGACCAGTGTGTGTCTCTGCTGGTGTATGTTAATCTAATGAAGGGAGAGTATATTTACACGTCCCCCCTTATTCAGCCAGCTTCTCTCCTGTTTCAGGATGCTGTTTCATATGATTGGAAACAAATGACTCTGGTGTCTGCTTTCCCCTCCCAGTGCCACCTGTCAATCATACTATAAAAACCTGCAGTGCCTACTTGGCACAAAGTGAGTGATTCAGTGTTGTGATTTGATGTCATTTAAACCACCATGTTCAACGTGATTATATTGACACATTATCAAGCACATTACCAACTTGTTAACCAGGCAAGGGTTGATGGTAAGATTATTTAGTATGACAGTGCAGTAATTCATGATTTATAAATGTGATTATAAACATAAATATTCCAACATAGTAATCTTTGTTTTTCCTATTTTTTTTGTATGTGTGTGTGGGAGCTGGGGGTGGGGGGTAAGGTTCTAATGAAAAGCATGTTTAACCCTTATTTACTGCTGGAGGAAAGACACTGGCAGCTTACAGACCAGTACAGGTCATTTGATTACATTTAGCGATTGTGACAACTTTGTTTCCTGACTTTGATTCTATGAGCAGGTGCACAGCTACATTGAGGCAGTCTGGTATGAAAGAAATTAGTCTAATTGAAAGATCACAGAATTACTGGGAGTTTCTAATCGGTGTTCTTTCAGCCTGTGTATGCCGAATTGTATGAAATGACTGACACTATCGAGTTACCGAAGCCGATTACTGCTGTCTACGGACAAAGAGGAGGCTGTTTGATACCGACGCACCTGACCCCTCAGCGAACAGCGAGGCCCTCAATTAGCTCCTTCCTGCTATTTCCATGTCGCGCACACGTTAGTACGTTGACTTGCACATCCGTGACAAGTAAATTGCTGTTTGGTTTTGACCGTTTGTCGGGAAACGGGCCATTTCCCCCGCTTTGGCTAAGCCGCAGTTCCAACAGTGGCACAAGACCGACAAACGGAGGGAGGAGGGTTTCTTGGGTTTTTAGTCGAGCTAAAGGCAATAATTATCACATCAGAGAGTCAACAACTGGGCGGGTGTGTCTCTCTGGTTTTACAAAAGAGAACAGCAGTTTAGTGGTTGCCTTGAGGAATTCTCAGCGTCAGTGTTCAATTTTCTGTTCCCTGTGGCGCATGGTATTGAAGAACTCTCAGAGGACGACACAGGCAACCAGAGAGACAGCCGCTAGATCAACAGTCCTCTTCAATAACGTAGGTCAAGAGCAGAGCTTTTCAGGAAAACAAAACTGGTTCTGTAGGTTATGCAATAGTGGTATACAGTAGGATATCGTTTTTGATCATGATAGCACACAATCAGCCTACAACACTGGTGACATGCCTGCACAGGAATATAGGCCAACATTTCCTCAGTGCTATTGCTGGACAGGACTGTATTTGATCAAGTATTGTACAGAATCCCTCGTTCAACCTCATACTTCTCTGATTAGCCTTGTTATTGCTAATAAAGTTTAGTAATGGAAACTGGCTGGTCGGCTCTTACTCACTCCAGCATCACACAGACATGGTGAGATCATAACCAGTCAAGGGTGGCCAACCCACACATAGGGACCCAACTGAACTCTCTGTCATCGGCTATCTGGATCGCAGAACAAAAATAAGAGTTCAGCTAAGAGAACCCAACCTTTAAGCAAATGTGGGACTACTTACACAGAGTATAGGAATTTCGGCATCTGTATTGTATACTGTGCAGTATGTCAGAGAAATGCAATGAAAGGCAAAGTGTAGAAGTTATGTAACATATAGTTCCTGGTGTTATAATTTACTGTTCGATAAACACATAGTTGAAGGCAAATAGTCTCCTCGTTCCTGTTCTTTATATGTATAAAAAATATATGACATGGATGCTGTGTACCCATGAGTCACATGGCTTATACGTCTTCCTTTTAAAAGGCACTTTTGGTTGTTTAAACCACAATAACAAACTCTATTTGTCAGTAAGTTCATGACACTTGGTTCATTGACTTGGTGCTCAAAAAACACTTTTATAGTCCATTGACTTTTGTAAGGAATAAAGATGTGTGTTTCCAAGATGGTATTCTCTTTTACTCCCATCTAGTCCTGTGGAAACATTTGGCTGAGTGGGCATTGTCTATGATTTAGTTCAAATCCATTGCATGGATTAAGTGCGTCACCTGAACAACCATTCAGAATGTGTCATGCTCACATGCTCTCTCACTCTGGTCTGTGAGAGAACCTCCATACACTGCAACTGTCAAATCCTTTTGTAACCCGGCTTCAGTGAGTCCGTTTCAGGCTAGCTGTTCAGGCAAGGTCCAGGCTTAGTTGGTGAGAGGCTGGGGCCTAGCCTGGCTGGGTGGAAGGTTAACACTGTAGTCAGAGGCAGTGGTTGGTGGTGGGATGCCAGGCTGTCTGTAGGTGCCCTCGAAGGCAGTCTGTGGTGCCCTCGGCCAGCTTGGCGTGGCGAGAGAGCGCAGCTAGGTGGGGGTTCATGGGAAGGCCGTAACGGTAGAGGCAGTGGGAGGCACCGGCAGCAGAGTCAGGGTGGTGGGGGTGGTGAGGATGTGGAGCCCGGGGACTCAGAGGGCTCTGCAGGGGAAGCAGGCAGGAGGGGGCCCCTAAGGGCCCCTGGAAGCACGAGCCCCTACAGTAGGAGGCTTTCTTCCCCTGCAGCGCAGAGAAGAAGGAGAAGTCTGAGAGCGGGGCCAGGGGGGGCAGCCCCCTCAGTCTGAATCCCTCAGGGGAGGAGAAGGCCCGGGTTGCTAGAGGGGAGGAGGACTTGCAGTAGAGGGGGAGGCTGAGGCTGTGAAGACTGCCCTCCTGGCAGGAGAGAGAGAAGGGGTGTGCAGGAGGAGGGCAGGAGAAGGGGATGAGGCTCTTCAGGGGCAAGACCCCGTTGGCTGACATCCCAGAGTTTCCTGCTCCAGACAAAGAATGCAAGATGTTGGTATTGACGTCGCAGTAACTGTGTGATTGATATTATTTTCATATCCCTTTTATGGTGAATGTTAGTGCAGGGTTCTCCAGTACCTTGTAGAAGAGTGAAGTGCTTGAAGTCTAAGCTCAGGGGACTTCTCCATGGGTAGGACTCCAACAGTCCATCTAACACCCCCCTACACACAACCATGCACGCACACACAGCCATGTACAGAAAGGGGGTTTCACCAATGTTTCCCTACACATTATATAACATCTTTGAAGATATTTTAGATATAAGTAAGAGTGCCCGGTTTTTAAAACACTTCATGCTAAGTTTTATTCTAGAAGAAAATGGTTAAATAGCTATGTGTAAAACCATGTCTGGCCCAGTTCAACTTAGTTTACTGGGTTAAAAAAGTGTGTAATTATCGAAGTGATAAAAGATTACATTTCTCACACTAAAGCCATGTGATTAAGAGAGCTGAAGTACAGGCTATGAGAGTTCTGTGGGTTGACTAAGTGTGAGGGTTCCATAATTGTTATGTTTGTTGAAGAACAAACAACATCCTAGGGTATTGTTGACTGTATGAGCAGAGATAAACTGCTACTAGTGTACCTGTTCCTTCCAGGGTCTCTGAAGCCTTTTGCAAATGGATTCCTATCAATCTTCAGCTTAGTTATCTAAAAAAAGAAGGGAGAAGAAAATGTTTGTTGGATGCACCTGTAGACATGTTCTATTCTTTAAATAACATGTATTGTTTATATTTACATTTATTCATTTAGCAGACGCTTTTATCGAAAGCGACTTCCAAGAGAAAGCTTTACAAAGTGCATAGGTCACTGATAATAACAACAAGATAGCCCCAAAGCATTGCGGGTATCCAAAACAAGAAGCACACATTGTGAACAACCAAAAAAAAGTGCCAAAGGGAAGAACCATAAGAGCATGTAGTTTAGCAAGTTACTATTAAACAACATGAATCTCAACATGAATATCATGAACAACAGTAAAAACAAATAAGATTAACTAAAATAGAATATTTCGCAGCGAATACAACAGTTTAAATCAGTTACCACTAACCAACAAGAGCAACAAGTCTCTAAGCAAGAGTCATTGTGATTCTTGAGGAAACTAGCATTGGATTAAGCAAACCATTCCTAAGTACCGTTGTACTCCCGGAACAAGTGCGTCTTGAGCCTTCTCTTGAAGGTGGAGAGACAGTATGTGTCTCTGATGGAGGTGGGGAGTTGATTATATTGAACAAAACTAGCCTTATACATTTTGGCTATACCCTTTTCCAAGTAGCTAGTGAGCCAAAGTGCAGAACGAGGGTGCTGGTCTTTCATTGACCTGTAAAACTAACAATGACTTCAGTTTATGAGAGAGTATGTGGCAGCATAGACATCTCCCTCTGGGACTCCATCTCCCAGCAGCACCCTGGGCAGCCGCCATGTCAAACATGGACACTGAAGCAAGGACTGGTTATTCAGAGTTTTATGTGAGTGTTCAGCCCATAGTGAGTGAGTGTGTATATGTGTGTGTTTTATAAACAGATTTTATGGCAGTGGACTCCTGCAGTCGGCCCGTTACTGTGTTTCTGTAATAATACGTTCTCGGCTCGTAAAATGGACCCTGATGAAAAGAGTTGGCAGTCCCCGAAGAAGGCTCTGTTACTAGAAGAGCACCAGCCAACGGCAGGGTCAGCCACCCTGCACACACACACACATTCACACACATTCACACACACACAGGGAGGGACACACTTTGGCCCTCCTGCATACCTACAGCCCAGGACCTGTATGATTTATGAGCCCATGTAGACCACAGTGAAGTAAGGCCTGCTGCAGCCATACCAATGTAAGAGGAAAGTCTTGTACACTGTTGGGACAACAGCGATACAAGACCAGCAGTGGTGACAGCAACATCATAAAGTATGTGGAGTGTTTCAGCTTCTGAAAGTGGAGATCTGCTTTCTGCATGCCACTAAATGGTAGTCTAATATAGATTTACCGTTTGGGTCTTTATTTAGTTTTCAAATTAAGCACCAACTTTAATCTGTTTGAGGTTTTAAAATAAAAAAAAGTATTACATTATATTACATGGTACCACCAAATGGCAGTTTGGAAGTATGGTATAACAGAATGATATCCATTCACTGTCAGTTACGTTGGTGCACACCTGACATAATGAGAGTGTCATACCTGTTGATTCTGATAGGCTGTAACGGTGGTGAACTCCGTTTCTTGGAAGGAAAAGGTGTAGACGCCTTCGGCTGGGAGCGACGGAATCTGGAACAGGTCCATTCGCTGGTCGTGCAAGATCACATGAACGCGAGGTTTGTATTTGTGCATCGACTGAAGTATTATCTGTATCAACAGAAAATATAATATAATTAAGTTGTGATTTACGTTATTGTAAAAGTGCATGTTGTTTAAATGATTGAATGTTAGATGTTTCTGAAGAGACAGGCTGGAATTTATTGGCATTACGCACATGTCCTTTATCGTCCATTTCATTATTGGTGAGTTTGACGCGGTCGAAACTGATGATTTGGCGCATCCACGTCTCTCCAGCGCACGGGGAATCCGGGTGCACGTATAGGCGCGGAGCAATACAGGAATGATCCGTGTTTCCCGCCACCATCCACTGTGAGCTATGATAGACATACCTGGAAAGAATACACTTTGAAATTTGATCTGGTGATTTATTAACAACGTGCTCACTTTTTCAAGATGGCCTTAAGTATTAATGCATTATAAATGACTGCAAACAGAATGTTAAAATAATAGAAAAATGAATAGGCCTATTACTATAAAGCGCAATCCAAAAATATGGCTACTTGCCCCATGTGTTTTGTTTCGTGCACAGTTTGAGGAAGAAAGTAATGTCTTTGACTAGACTCCCTGTTAGCCACACCAAAACACACGCACAGACACTCTGACTCACCTGTAACGTTTGGAGTCCACTGGCATGATGTCCATTGCGATATAATACTGCTGGCAGGGGTCTAAGTTACGCACCTTCACGCGCACAGACGGAAACATTCTCCTAGTAAAAGGCCAACAAGTTTTGTTATTATTTACACATTAAACTGTAAATACCCCTGAGACTTACTATTTAGTAGGAATGATAGTATCAAAAACAGGCATTTTGATTGTAGGGCTGTAGGCCTATGTTGCCCAGCGCTTGCGGGTCTCACGAGAAGGCACCTTTTAACGGTAAAGGTGAAGTTTAGCGGGACTTTTTTACTGATTTACGGCGTTGGCTCCAACAACTGAATATTAACGTTTCAGTTCACATAGCTAATAAAATAGGCTATAGGAATTTTCACAATAATAATAGTAATAGTAATAGTAATAGTAATAGCAATAGTAATAATAATAATAATAATAGTAATAATAACAATAATAATAATAATAACAAACTTGAATAATTCATACAGAAAAACTATATTTAACTGTGGTTATACAGATTTCTAATTGGCTTGTTATTCATAATCTACAACCTACAACGTCAAGTTTTTTTTCCCCAAACATTAAGATAAACTAACATTTCACTCAAATGCACCTTAGTCACAGTCCTACATTTGACATTCAAATTTCAATAGTTTGTATTTTTCATTTCACCCTATAACATAACATAACTACAATGACATAACTACAATGTAGAACTCGTATTTGTCTTTAATGTTTTTGGTAATGTGTCCATCCATTAAATCCGTAGGGAAGCCTAGTTGTAATAACTGAGAAATTGTATTATTATTGGTCCTAAGGAATAAGTTTGCAATCAAATATAATATAATTGTTAAGGTCTCATTTTCATAATTTAGATACATCTAAATGCTGTAGTCTCCATGTTGGTTAGCTTACATGTTAGTTAGGGTGAGAAAGCTTGTGTCCATGTTACCTGCCAGCCTTGGTGATGATCATCTCCGTCCCGATCTCATGGAATCTGTTCCACAACTCTGAACCCTGCAGCTCTACCCGAACATCTCTGCCTGGATGACACATACTCTCCCCCGGCCCCCTGGTCTCTTCAGCCAGGCCGGTTTCGTCCACCCCGACTCTCCGAGGCTCTTCTTCTGTGTCAGACCCGGGCGTCATCGGTGTCGAACGTGCCTTTTTTCTGGGGTTCAACGGGTGATCTTCAACTGTAGAAAATTGCGTTTTAATTGCATATAGCAACTCTGTAGCCTACAAATGTGTACTGCCAAAAATGCATAATGGAATAAGTTTCTAAGCAACATTTTAGAAAACGTACACATATAAAACGACATGTATCCGTATCAAGGCCTATGCTAAATCGTGATGATTAATCCCTCTACCAATTTAAGAAATAGTTCATTGTAAATTGAAAATGTTCCTCATTTAGCCTACTTTAGAAACAAAACAGCAAAACATTTTTGAAATTAAGTAGCCTAATTTTTATGTAAAACATTTTAGTTAGAATTATGGACATATTTCTATATCATGTTCAAATAGCCTATAGGCCTACATGGATTATTGTACGAAACTCAAAAGATTAATTGAGTCAATATCCATTCTGGATCGTCGCTTTTTCTGACTAGATAGCAAATGCGTTAAAAAAAGTTAAGCAAGCAGACTTTATGAGATGTCTACTAACCATAGTCTTCTGAGTCTTGAATTATTGTTCCTGCATCGGTTGCGGTGTCTCCCATAGAGCTTGCTTCTTTCTCGTTTTCCACTTTCATCCGCTTGCAGCTTTTACCGACCAGCGCCTCTACCGAGAACGCATGGGCTCGTGAGCTCAGACCCTGCATCCCGACGCAAGTCAATCTCCTCTTATGGTGTCCGTCTGAAATTCTTCGAGCTGTTTTCCGGTTTATCGCCTCATCCAAGGACTCGGTGCGTCAGCACCTCAGCATCTCTCCTTGAGGGTCCGTGACGACTAATTGGCCCTGTGTGTTCCCATGTCTCCAAGGTACGCGCGTGCCTCTATGAATCCCAGATTGTTGTCCCACTGTTTCCGCCTCAGTCTCCCTTACACAGCTTCAATCTGTTTCTGACAGTCTCTCTGACAGTTCCCGTGTTTCCCTTACTGTCCCAACGCGTCACCAGAAAGAGGGCGGAGGGGAGACCCACGCGAAATCCAACAGTGGGCTCAATAAAACCGCTTTTAGGTCATTTAAAGACTGGCAGCTGTTGATAGAAAATTCATGATGGATGCAATCCGCTGTGGTTTTTATTAACTCACTGATGTGATCAGACATTAATCAACTTTTTTTTAAATACTTTTTGTTCATGTTATTACCTACATTTCTAATATGAGACGGTTTATTGGAATTAAGCAAATGATACGTCATAAATAATTAAATGAAGGGGTTTTCGAGGGATAATTCGTCCATTTGTCGTTATCCTGCTAAACAAACACAACAATCTCGACTTTGTCAAATGACACAAAACCACACTAACCATAGCCTATGCAAAACAGATTAACGCAACAATATATGCCATTAACGTTTTTAGTTTTTTTTCTCATCAAGGTCTATTTAAACACTCGATTTAAAATTTGTGTTTGCTTCGAAATTGAATCATCTTAGTTTCTATCAACAAGTAAACTAACCAAGTAAAATAAAATAAAATAAATAAACATTGTCTTTTATAAAACTACTCAATAGAAAACAAGCTTTTTGTGCTGTATAGCCTGTATAGCGACATTTGATCAGAATCAAAGATTATTTAAGACCTATCCAATAAAGTGTTTCATTAGTCTATCTCATTTTCGATGGGAGGTCAATACAGTGAATTTGAAAAGAAGGAAAATCTAGAGACAGCTAGTTGGCTCTGACTAACACAGACCATATGGAACGTTCAAGCCTGTTTAAAACATATCCATGAAACTCACTGCTTTTCGGTTGAAGCTAACATTTCCTATATTAATTTGAAGGCTTTCCGTAAAACGGTCTCTCGTCTCCCGTTTCCCCGGTGTGGGAGTGGGTTTGCGGTACCTGGTGAGAGCGCGCGCACCTCTGTCTGGTTTTCATAACTGCAGAGATCAGATGGAGTTTTGCGCGCGGGGGAACGGGCCTTAATGACAGGTCGAGATTATTACATTACTGTCTGACATGAAATAGATCCGTGTTACACAAATAAAGTTCAGCAAGGCTTATTAAAAATGTTTTTTAATCACAAAACATAATTGCTCTGAAGAAAAAACAAATGAGAGTGGTGTTTATGGCACGGTTGGTTTCGGCGGAGATGGAAAACTCCGGCCTCAAGACTGACAACAGACGGGAACTGGAGAACTATGACCAACTGGAATCATATGTTCTCTGTCATCAGAATCTGTTTAAGGCATTGTCTGGATGTTTATTCGTTTCTAAATTGTTGTTTTCTTTCGATAAATTGCTGTGACAAAGTGCATCGCAAACAAGCGGCCTGCATTCTGCCAGTAAGTATTCACATGGCCTGCTAAAAACAAAAAGTGATTCTGTCTTTCTTTGTGCACAGTGGAATGCCTAAACCCAACATAACAATGATCAATTATTGACAAAAACTGGATTAAGGCCCGTAGCAAACTTTAGTTTAGTCTCACACTCTAAATAACGACTGCTCAATTGTCGTGTAATTTGACAGATCTTCACTTGGAGGCTACATGCGGCGACGCAGTTTCGGGGTCATAATTCATGGTTATTGGATTATGTGGCTGTCAGATGAGTGATAGGCGTGCAGGCCAGTGATAGGTCTCACAAACCGACAGGAAGAAGCCTGTTCGTTGTTTTATGATTCCTAATCCAACACAAATCTGAATTTGTCTGATTCAGGAATGTTTGGCACATGTGTTTCCTCTTATTAAGAATGTGCACGCTCTTGGCGGAAACGAGACACTCCAATCCAATTAAGAGCGAGCCTCAGGTTTCCATCAATTCGGAAGTTTGATGATCAGCTGCAATTAGTCATCCCGAACATTTCCGCCCTGCATGCGCATTTGCCAGAATACTGTTGAAGCTGTGGATCGTGATCAGACAGGCTAACAAAAAGACAACATTTATATGAACCGTTGGCATTATTGGATCAAGACTGGTCAGTCCATTAATCTGTTTTATTAAACAGACCTAAAGAAATGTTCATCCTAAATTGTAGAGATTACCTGTTAGATTGGGCTCTCTGTTGCAGATCTGCACATGCAATCGTACACACACATTCATGCACACAAACACCCACTCATTAAAAAACAGTTGCTTTTTAGCGACAGTGACAGGTTTTGTTGTCTCACATTTAATGAAGAGAAATAATTTGTTGTAATTACAGTTCCTCGCTTAATACATGCCTGTGTGTGCCTTTGTGTGTGTGTGCGTGTGTGTGTAGCAGGGTTGTCGGCTGGTGCCCAAAGTGTAATCATGTCCAGCCTTGTGAGACAGCATCACAGTGATATGTGTGTATAGGTTATGTGTTTCTGTGTGTGTGTGTGTGTGTGTGTGTGTGTGTGTGTGTGTGTGTGTGTGTGTGTGCGTGTGTGTGTGTGTTTATAAACAGAGTAGGCTGTCTGTTGCTCAGTGCTGAGTGGATGTGACGGGGCTCCTGATGGTTTGTTTTAGGTTGGACCCTGATACTGAGCAGTCTGTGTGTGTAAGTATGTGTGTGTAAGTATGTGGTTGTGTAAGTCTGTGTGTGTGTAAGTATGTGTGTGTCAGAGAATGAGAGAGAGCAGAGAAGGGATCTTTCTGGTCATGGGGTGCAGACGGGAATGACAACTACCAGTCCAGAAGCCCAAAACTCCCCAGCCCAAATATCTCTCTCTTTCTCTCTTTTTCTCTCACACACACACACACACACACGCACACACACACACACACACACACGCACACACACACACACACACACATACACGCACACACAATCCCCTCACACACATCTCCTCACACACACCTTAAACCCCCCCTCTCTTCCTGTTAGTCAAGCTCATGTTTTTCCATGGTATACATTTTTGTTATTTTCAACATGCAGTTCAGTGTAGTACTTCTGAAATGTGTTCCCTTGGTGGAGGGGTTACAGTAAGGGGGAGAGGAGCATGGAGGCAGAAAGTAACAGGGAGGTAAGTAAGAGAGTGAAAAGCCTACTGTCTGCACTGAAACATGAGTGATTATAGAGTGACAAATTCCTGTGAACCTGCCTTGTCGTCAGTTCTATTTTGGGTGGGACATTACGCGTGCATGCACTTCTGTCTGTATGTGACAGACAGAGAGAGAGAGAGAGAGACCAAGCAAGCAAGAGCAAGAGAGGGCATAAACTTGGGAGTGTGTATGCATCTGTGTAAATGTATGAGTGTGTGTATGTGTGTCACATCTGCTCCCTATACCGTAACCTTTTTATGTATTCCTGTCTCAGGTTTAGACATTTTCTCTGAGGCTCTTTTTGTGTGTTCCTTTTTGGGATGGAGGCTTGTCTCCCCAGGGATACTAATATAGTTTATTTGGAGTCTCAGTTTTGTTGAGATCAGTCTCCTGATTGGCTGAGACTGGTTGTCCCCCATCAGGGACCTTTAACAGCAGGACTAATGGGAGAGTCAACGAGCCGCCAATCACATCACTCCCTGCCCAGGACTTAATTGAGCGTGCCAGCCAATTGGAGTTCACGCACAATTGCATTTTGGTCTTTGATTGGCTCGTTGAATGGCGTCCAAAGTCTCTCCTCATTCACTCCACTGATAATCCTGTCGGGTTTGAACACTTAACCCTGAGATCAAACTTTTGATATGATCAGGATCAGCATGATGTCTCACCTAGTGTAGATGCTTCTAAACTACGTCAGAGTGGTTATGTTCATGTTACATTATGTCTTCCTGGATACGGTGTGAATGTGATCCAAAGCTCAAAGATTAGAGATATGAGATGTGATAAATAAACACACACAATACAAACATCTCGCCCGCTCTGTTCATCTCTGTTCTTCCCACTATCTTCTGTTTGGTTCTGGCCTGGCAGGGACGAGGCACACCGGGCACGAGGCCTGGTAATGCCACCCTGTGGTGCCCAAAGTGTGGGGAGATTTACCGGCTCATGTGCCACAGTCTCTGCCTGCTCCCTTAACAGGGCTGGCAGCTTGCAGCAAGGGTAACGAGGGATAGGGGAAGGAGACGAGAGGGAGGGAGAAAAGGAACAGACCAGAGAGGTTAGTCTAGTTTGAAGAGTTCTGCTGGGCTGTGACTGCCAGGGGGACACAATCTCTCTGCGGAAGTGTGTTTAGAATTCTCTCTCTCTCTCTCTCTCTCTCTCTCTCTCTCTCTCTCTCTCTCTCTCTCTCTCTCTGTCTCTCTCTCTCTCTCTCTCTCTCTCTCTCTCTCTCGCTCTCTCTCTCATTATCTCTCTCCCTCCTCTCTCTTTTGCTTCGGTTCTCGTCCCTCTCTCCCTCTTCATCCCTTCCTCATTCCTTTTTCCTCTCCCACTCTCTAAGCCTCAGTCATACTTCACCATTCATCCTCTTCTCTATTTAACACAAATACATCTTCATCTGTCCACAGAGCTTTCATTTGGGTCTGTGTAAATCTAGCCTAGCGGCACATCCATCTCACTTGTTTGGATAGCTAATTCTTTTTGATGAAAATTAGCCTTCCCAGCTCCCTGCCTCTCTCCCAACCCCTCCTCCCACCCACACCAACACTCCATGCCTGTCTCTCTCTTCTCTCCCGCACTCTTTCTCCCTCTCCCTGTTTGCCAGTGACCGTGTGGTTAATGGTTGCGGTTTGAGAAACAAAAACAGCCGTAATTGATAATGAGACTCAGACTCTCTGCCTGCGAGCGCCCCGGGGAGCATCCCCCCCTGCCCCCTGCCCCCTGCCCCCACAGCATCCACCCCGTCTCTCCCTCTCTCCATCTCTCATGTGTCCTGGGTGCCTATGCAGGCTGACAGACAGGCAGACTGGCCTGACAGACAGACAGACAGGCCTGAAGAGAGGAGATTGAAGAGAGCTCCATGATTCGTCCCCAGGGATTTGGGGAACCGTGGTTTCCTGATGGGTTTGGGATTCGGGGAATAGCTATCTTGAGGAACTAAGAAAGGAAACTGTCAAATATGTGTGTGTTAGTCTTACAATGTTGGTTGTACTTGATACCAAGTTGACCGGGAGGCTTTGCAGAACTACTGTTAAAACGACTGTAGACTCATTGTTTACAAAATCCTGGTAAACTGTGGGTCCATGGTTAGTGATGGGACATCCCACTGTTTTTTCTAGTGTGTGGAGGGGGGGGGGGGCAGTCAAAGAGGGGAGACACAAACAAAATTGTCTTTATCTGTCTTTCTCCCGACAGGCGCAATCGTCTTTAACGCAAATATTTTTCATCAAAGCCTTTCCACATAGGATGGTATTATTTTTAGATCGCTCTGATAAATGAGGGGTTTCACATATCGGGATGTGGTTTGGAGGCAAAGAGTGAGCGAAGGAGTTGAAGGAAGAAAAGAAAAATGGAAAAAATGGCCCCACCGCAAAAAGCTTATAAAACAACATGTGAAAAATCAGCAGTTCTTTAACAGTTAGCTTGTCATTTTATTTGCCTCTTCAGATGGTGGCAGGCCTGGTCTTTTCAGGCTGTGCCAGCTGGGAATGGCTGCTGGCTGGAAGGCCCAGGCCTGGCCCTGCTTAGCACTCCTATTATCATCACCACACACTGTAATTCACATGTCAATCACTGCACAGCAGAGGGAGAGCTGGTGGGAGAGGGAGGGGGCGAGGGGTATGGGGCCTTGGACAGGGTAGAGAGGCAAAATACTTCCAGGCCCCTAATAAGCCTTCCTCATCCCCTCAGATAGGAAAGACTGGCCCATGCTGGGGATGGGTTGGCCAGGGTATATGGGGTCAGGGCTGGGCTAGTGAGGGCTTGACTGGGCTTGGTTTAAATTGGACTGGGATAGGTTGGACTTGGCTAGTCTAGGCTGATTGGCCCAAGATCAGACGTGGAGAGGAGAGCATGAACTGCAAGGTTAAACTTGACCGCACAGAGCGCAGGAGTGTTTGGCACTGGGGGATCTAGAGAGTCTGGCCTACGATGACAACCGCGACTGGCCTGGACTAGACTGGATTGCATCTTGGTGATGTAACGCTGGTTTGGGGCTGGTGGTGGTTCCAGGTCAGAACTGAGACAAACAATTAGTCTCGCTTCTGAACGTTTGGAGAAGATCTCCAGAAATCCTGCCACATCAGATCCTGGTTTAACCATGAGGAGATTAAATCCTCATATGAAGAAGAATGTTTCATCTCTCAAACTGCCTTTCTCTCCAGAGACATTTTTCAATCTGAAGAGACACCATAATTTAAACCCCGCTCAAATGGGAACTCCGAAGACAGCATGCTATTTCAATCAGAACCCTGCTCCCAGATCCATCAGTGGGCCTGCCAGAGTGTGGTCACACTCTCACTCACGCGCACACACACATGCGCACGCAGACACACACAGACAATACACCTTCACACATGCATCTCTCTCATTCTGTCTCCTCCTTGCCTCTCTCACTTTCTTACTCTCGCTCTCTCTCTCACACACACACACATATACACACACACACACACAGCCTGCCAGCGTGTGGTTTGCTCTCATGATGCTTTAATGCCTTGTGGGTTCTGCTCTATCAGGACCATGAGAAATGATTTATTAGCGGCTCCCGCCTGTATTTATAGATAATGAGCCTCCGTCACTGTTAATAAAGAGATCCCGTTCTCTGCCTGGAAACACAGCGCCTCTTTAAGGGATTACTGTCACTGCTAAACAATAGGATTGGGTCTAAAGATAGCATTGTGGTGTGTGTGTGTGTTGTGGGATGAGGGGATGGGGGGGGGCAAGGGGGGGTGTAGGGGCCACTAATGGTGGAAACAATCCACTCTGCCACAACACAGACTTTGATACGAAGAAACCCATTTAAGATTTATGCTCACTCAAACACACACACACACATAAACACACACCAACACACCCTCATACTGACACGCAACAATTGTTGGCAAGACTCAAGACTTGGATGAATCGGATGTTTTATAATCATTCGGTCCTATACATCCCTCAGTCATGAAGGTCCATCTCTGGTTTCTCTCCTCCTGTCACCTCTCTCCTCCTCTCTCCTTCTCTCTCCTCCTCTCTCCTCCTCTCTCCTCCTTTCTCCTCCTCTCTCCTTCTCTCTCCTCCTCTCTCCTCCTTTCTCCTCCTCTCTCCTCCTTTCTCCTCCTTTCTCCTCCTCCTCTTTCCTACTCTCTCCTCCTCTCTCCTCCTCTCTCCTACTCTCTCCTCCTCTCTCCTCCTCTCTCCTCCTCTCTCCTACTCTCTCCTCCTCTCTCCTCCTCTCTCCACCTCTCTTCTCCTCTCTCCTCTCCTCCGCTCCTCACTGAAGCATTTGATAGAGGCCCAAGCTGGCAAAGAGCATCCCTCATTATGACTGGATGAAATATTGAAAAGCATGGAAGTAAGTGTGTCTTTCTGCTGTGCAGTGTGCATGTGTGTGTATGGGTGTGTGTGTGTGAGTGTGTGTGATGATAATGATGACGAGGATGAAAGAAAGACACATGATCACTCTGGTGGCTATGTCTGTTTGTGTGACATCATTCTGTCTCCTTCTGGTTCCAATCAGCCCATCTCATCCTGTTAACGACACCTGATAGATTAATGACCGATAAAGTGTGCATGTGTGTGCAAGCATGCGTGTTTCTAAGTTTGTGTGCAAAGAAACGTCTGTTTGTGTGTGTTTGTATGAGCATGTGTTTGTATGAGTGTGTGTTTGTATGAGTGCATGTGTGCGTGTTTGAGTGTGTGTTCTGTAGGGGCCTACTAAGGGGCCGCAATCAGACAGCTCTCAAATTAGCGCTCCATAACTACATCCTGACCAGGGCTTAGAGTTCTAAAGCTAAAGGAAAGTCCTTCCAGACCATATACCCATCACACACACACACACCACACACACAGACACACAAATACAACTCACAATACAAGCACACACACGCTCTGTCTCTCTCAATCTCTGCACATGGTATCACATCTCTTCGCATGGTGAACTTTGGCATCTGTGGGGTTGGGGGAGGGGAGGTATTGGACGGGGATTGGGGGGCAGTGGGGGGGATGTCATCAATTTCAGCAGATTTCCCCCACCCCATCTTCAATTTCCCCCCTCTCTTTAACCCTTCCTCCTCCTCTCCCTCCAGCCCTTCCCTGATCCCTATTGGCACACAAAGCTGAGAACATATACAGTCCCAGAGTAGCTTCCATTCCTTTGCATCCCTGGTAGAGGCTGCATGCAGGGACAGGGCCACCTGACTATCCAGGGTCTCAATCATACATCCCTGTGACCAGGTATCAGGAATACACTCTGGGGAGGCTGTGACACACACACACACCCTCTTTGTTCTGTAGGGAGGGAATTTATTTCCCCCCACTTTTTTGTTACCATGTAATTCTTTATGCCTACTCAAGACAAGGTTGTGTGTAGGGAATATGGATCAGTTCCTGTTAACCACAGTCTAAAGTGTGTAGGAGCCTGGTTCTCTGCCTGTAACCGGTGGGGGGTGGGGTTCTGGGTGATCTGTTATGGGTTTATAAACTGTTATAAAGAGGAGAAAATATGATGATTAAGTATGAATGTTCTGGATGACTTGTCTTGATGTGACTAGCCACCAGTAAATTCACAGCCTTTGGTCAGTCTATCGCCCCCAAGTGGTCAGTGCTGTGTGTGTGTTCTTACTGTTAACCTGATCGACATAACGTCATTGAGTCTGGAAGTGATTCCGTTTAGCTATGATGCTATTGGCCATCTTCCAGCAGTGTGTGTGTGTGTGTGTGTATATATGTCTCTGAATTAACAAAGACGAAGCTCAGTGCTCTTGCAGTGCTGTGGAGCGGTGCGATGATGAGGTCATTTCCCCAGAGCTCAGTGCTCAGAGAACACACCGACATCCCTCCATCTTCCCTCCATCGCTTGTCCTTTTTCATCTGTTTTCTTCTCCTCTCTGCTCCCTCTGTACTTTTCCCTGTCTATTTACCTTGAATCATTCTTTATCACTCACACATGTCCCCCTCTTCATCGGACTTCATTCTCTCTCACGTTCCCTCAAACACACATATCGTCACTCTCTAGCCAAAGACATCACTCCCTCCTCCTGTCTCCCTCCTCCTGTCTCCCTCCTCCTTTCTCCCCCTCCTCCTTTCTCTCTTAGTCTCTCTCTCTCACCTTAGAAGAAGCTCTCCCTTTCCACTTGTCACCTCCCCCCCACACATACCTTTCTCTCTCTTTTTCTTGCCCCCCCCCCTCCTCTCGTCAGCTCCTTGGTGCTCTGTGTGTGAGCTGGGCCTCCCCCAGGGCCCTGTTAGCAGCACACAGGCAGCAGTTGGAGACACTTCCTCCTGGCCCACACAGAGAGAGTCCCAGAGGAGAGGACACGGGTTCTGAATCAAGGCCATTACACCATGTTATCCTCCCAATCTACTCATGTTGTGTAGCTTTTGATTACAGTGAAGAGCGTGTGTGTGTGGTGCGTGTGTGTGGTACATGGTGGGGGGGTATGAGGGTTTTTTAATCAAGGTGAATATTTTGGAATATTTTTGTATAACAAGATAAGAAACTTAATCTCTCCTGCCTCTCTCTCCCCTTCCGGATGAAATTATCAAATGTTCAAAGCAATCACACACACACACACACAGAGAAAAACACACACACACACACACACGGTTGTGACTGTGAGTGAGGTGAGAGGATGGAAGGATGAGAATGTGTCTGAGAGAGGGTGGCCTTAGAAGTCGAGACGAACAGGAAATCCTCATTTGTCACCCTTGTCTCTGAACTATGTGGGATGAAGTGTGTAAGGATGTGTGTGTGTGTCAGTTTGTGTGTGTGTGTTGGCAAGTGGAGTGGAGCTCCTGGGAATGAAGTCTGCTTATTTTTGATGAAGTATCTTTGAAGCAGTCTTCATATCATCTGCCTCCGGAACAAAGCCTGAGGCTTTTTTAATGTCTTCATCATCTGTCTGTCACTCTTTCTTGCTTTCTTTCTCTTTTCTTTTGAATGACTCTCTTTCTCTCTCTTTTCTTTCTCTTCTCTCTCTCTCTGTCTACTGACTTTTCCTCACCTCAGACATATGGTTATTATAGTCACTTCACAGACAAACGTGTCAGTGACATTATAATGCTATTCTCTAGCATCTGTGTATGTGTGTGTGTTGTCAGGGATAATGAACAGGGAACAGGACACAATCATTTGTCATTTGTGGCTTTGCAAGTCACAGGATTGTGACCAGTGACATAAATTGGAGGGTGCACATGTGTACGTGTATGTGTGTGTGTGTGGGTGGGTGTGTGTGTAGGTGATGTCATGACTGTTAGCACTGGTTTCTCACACTCCTCAACCCGACTCTGCCTTCAGACCCTAACACTTTACTGCCAGACTAAGTGTGGCGTATGTGTTAGGCCTGTGTATGTGTGTGTGTCTATACTTCAGACCACAGGGAAAGAGTGGTTTTCCAAGTTTGAGGTTATTCTCTGTTCAGCTAAGGGAGGATGGGAAGTATTTTCTATGTATGTGTGTGAGTGTGTCTAGAATATGAGACTGTGAGGCAGAAAAGGCCCAGCCTATGGAGTGTTAGTCAGTTTGAGCTCTAAAGCGGAGCGACAGAGTTTAATCTTTTGTTAATCAGCTCCTCGGAAAACTCACTCATGCATCAGCAGCCACAGATTACCCTGCCTCCCTCTGTCTCCTCGCTCTGCCCCTCCTTCCCTCCCCCCTTTCCTTCCATCCCCTCCCTTTCTTCCTACTTCCTCTCCTTTCATTCTCTCCTGCCTTGCCACTCCTCTGCCTCTCCTCTGCCTCTCCTCTGCTTCTCCTCTGCCTCTCCTCTGCCTCTCCTTGAGTCTTGGGTCAACTGTAACTATGTTTTGCTTTTTGCCCCAAGAATATGTATATGTACTTCCTTATTGCGTGTTCAAGTGTACAGTTTAAGTTTGTGTGCATGTGCACGCATGAGTGTGTGTGTGTGAGAGTGAGCCCAGAGTTCCAAACCCACCGTAAGATGAGCCCATAAACAGGCCTTCAGGACCACTTATCCCTCTCTGAGAGGGCTGGGGGAGTGGTGAGGGGCTTCACTACAGAAATCAGCTGCTCTGTTTATGTACCTTTCACTGGTGATTACCGGTCCAATCTGTCTGTATAACAGAGGAAATGTCAGCGTGTGTGTGTGTGTGTGTGTGTGTGTGTAAGTATGTGTGTGTGTGTGTGTAAGTATGTGTGTGTGAATGAATGCCATGTAGAGCCTCAGTAGAGCGTGCTGGAGGGAGCTGCTGGCTTGTGTGGGGCTCCAGTATGTGTTTATTTACTTACAATATGAAATACCCTGTGAGTCAGCGGAGAGAGAGAACAGAAGAGGAAGAGGACCACCGTGTCCCTGCAGCATGTTTAAATCTGTGTGTGTGTGTGTGTGTTAAGCTACAAACTGTTTTAGACACTAGTAGTGTGCCTGGCACTAAGCTGAGTTTCCACGTTGGCTTGTGAAGACTGTGGAGCTTGTCAGTAAGTATTCTGGCAGGCAGGTGGGTGCGTGTGTGTGTGTAGGCGAAGGGCAATAGAGACTGTGGAAGACACCAGGTGGTGGTGTAGGAGGTTATTTACATGGAACTGCAGTGGCAGATGGCTATTTTCCACTATTTTCGTCTAGCTTAGCATAGTAATGAAACACTCATCTACCATGATTATCATGAAGTAATCTTTTAAAATACCGTTGTTAATCATTTACTGTAAAAGACTCTCGTTTCTTTGTCCACAAGATGTCACCATAATTCCACATTTCAATTTCTATTTGAGTTTTGTGCATCAAAATCCAATGTTCTTTTTTGTTTTGTTCTTTTACAACGAACAGCAACACATTCTTGACTTTTGTAATGCTTTTTCTGTCTAAATACAACATGTTCTGCATCGGCTGTAATTTGCCGGACCCAGAGCATCTGAAAAATAAAATAAACGATGTGGCTCTGGCCAGACCAAGTTAAATTCCCTAACATGTGACCGGAAGCGGGATTCAGTCTGAATGCAAAGTGCGTCATAGAAGAGACCTGCTCACGGGGATAATCTTCTCCGTCCATTAGATAAAAACAGACCGATTCAGTTTTCCGATTTAAAATGGTGAAGATAGCTTTTAGTTCTGCTCTAGCTCAGAAGGCGCTGGGAAAGGAGCTGCCAGTGTCCGAGAAGGTAAGCGTTTTTGTTGCTCATAGTGGAGCAACGGTGGCTTTTACGGTGCTCTGCATTCGTACAGCGGAGGCCTTTATAACATACGTGGGCTTTCCCTGCGACTGTATGTTGACACACATCTCTGCGTAGACCGACTGTCCCGTTCACACCATCTTATTGATAGACAGCCCAGTGAGGTATTAGTCATTTTTTGAGGGTTGCTTCTGACGCATTATCAAGCTGCACGACATGGGCCCTATCCAGCATCTCCAGCGTCATTCACTGCGTTGGAAAGGTTTCCTATTATTAGATTATTAGATTTAATAATGTGGCCTGGTCCTAAATTTTACACTTAGCATTATTCCGATTCACCGTGCAGAGTCTAATAGCATTGCTTTTATAGTCATACGAGCTGAATATATTTATGGATACATTCTGGCAGTATTTTCAGCATACTAAGCATGTATCTGTCGTGTTTAGGACCCTGAGCTAGCTTCTGCGTCGAGGAGCAATGAGGGCTCCACTGGTCGTTGTCTTCTAACGCTGCTTGGCCTAGCCTTCATCCTTAGTGGACTCATCGTTGGAGGAGCCTGTCTCTATCGCTACTTCACCCCCAAGGTACATTGTGTGCGTGTGCGTCCGTGCACACACGGATGCTCCATCTCTCTTGCAAGACTGTGCTGATGCCTGCCTGTTTCTCAATACAGTTCATTCCAAAAGGGAGTGATACATATTGTTTATGTAGTGCAGGACTGTCAACTCCAAGGGAGAGACAGACTCAGCTCTATTACCCTGTAACTGTTCCAAATTGGAGTAGAACTGAATAATAAAAACAAGCCTGTCCAGATGCTTTCAGTGGTAATTCTGTGTGTGTTTGTGTGTGTGTGTTCTGCAGAGACTGTATCATGGGGCGATGCAGTTCAGTGACGTGTCCAGCGGTGCGACGGAGGAGAGCCAGCCGTACTACCTGCCGCTGGTGGAGGAGGAGGTGGAGATATCTGACAACATGGCCGTCATCAGCGTGCCCCCACCTCGCTTCAGGCCCGGAGACCCTGCTTACATCCTGCATGACTTCAACAGGGTGAACAATGAGCACTCTCTCTCTCTC
Organism: Hypomesus transpacificus; assembly: GCF_021917145.1. Classification (NCBI taxonomy): domain Eukaryota; kingdom Metazoa; phylum Chordata; class Actinopteri; order Osmeriformes; family Osmeridae; genus Hypomesus; species Hypomesus transpacificus. The sequence goes on from NC_061060.1 coordinate 6,552,880, forward strand.
TCTCTCTCTCTTTCTCTCTCTCTCTCTCCCATACATATCTTCCCTTTCATCCTTTCACTTGTTCACACACACACTTGAACGCTCACTCATGTGACTAATGATAATGAGTTATTGTGTGTGTAGAAGCTGACGGCATACCTTGACCTGACCCTGAGGACCTGCTTCGTGATCCCCCTCAACACCTCCGTGGTGCTGCCCCCCCAAGACCTCATGGACCTCTTCATGCAGCTCATGGTGTGTGTGTGATTGTGTGTGTGTGTGATTGTGTGTGTGTGTGTGATTGTGTGTTGGAGAAACGTCAGCCTTCTTTATGACTTCCTGTCCATCATTGACTGTTGTTGACCCCCTTTCTCCAGTCTGGTTCTTACCGGAGCTACCTGGTCCAGGAGGACCTGGTGGTGACGGAGCGTGTTGACAATGTCAAAGCCCTGGGCCACTACATCCGCCGTCTGTGTGACGGCAAGGACACCTACAGGATGCAGCGCCGCAGCGAGCTCCCAGGTGCGTGGGAGAGGAGGGGTTTTCTTTGTACAGTAGAAATTCAAGCTACAACCCACAATAGCTCACGCGATGCAAACTCGTGACATTTCATGATCATTATTACTAATCAACTGGAAAGGTCATTTTAATCAATGTTTACACTAATGTACTGGCATGTACAGATTGATGAAGCATAGATTTCATCCACAAAATATTTACGTCTAGTCCCTTTTAAGAGACATGAAAAGGTGCCAGAACGACTATTTCTGCAGCGAAGGCAGCTGTGTCTCCTGTGGGGAAATGAGATCAGGCCTGATAAGTACTTCCTTGTACCAGTGAGGGAGGAAAAGACACACAGTTATAACTGTTGTCGTTGAATAAACGAACACATGTTGACACGATTACTGATAACTCAGTTTGAACTCATCCAAAGTGGCCGACTCAAATACACATAAGTCTGTGTTGTTTTGTATTGTATTCAAATTCCTGTGCGTGCGTGTGTGTGTGTGTGTGTAGGGGGAGGCATCCAGAAGCGCTCTGTGGAAGAGTGTTTCACCATCCACCACTTTGAGAACAAATTTGTGACGGAGACCAGAATCTGCAAGGCCTGAAGGGAAGGAGCTAGGAAGGCAGAGACTGACCAGAGGTCCCTGAAGGGAGGAGAGAACGAGAGGCAGAGAGAGCAATAGAGGAAGAGAAGGCTGTCTTCCAACTCTTGCAGCAGTGGTGTTGGCGGAGAGATATTTTTGTACAAATCTAACTTGCAGATCATGCTTCTCTTGCTTTTGTTCCTGTGAACAGTGATTATCCTACAAGTTACTGTGCAGCTTTATGGCCCACCCCCTCTTGTTCTTTCCATATACTGTCATCACCTTTAACCCCTAGAGGGTCCTAATAACCCCTGCCCCCTCTGGTTCCTAAACTACTAACTGAGTTAGTACTGAGGTAGATCATTTTGAGTTAATATTGAGTTAGTACTAAGTTATTACTGAGTAAATATTTGTCCCCTTTCTCATCTCGCTAACTGATGTAAAACGAATGTCTCTGCTGTATTTCTGTTTGTGTGGATACTGTAACATGACCTCTCATGTGCGTTGTTTAGAGTCATCCCCCTCAGCCACAAGAGTTTATGATGTACTGTTGCTCAACAGTACAGGGACAAGCTGTTACCCGGTTGTACTAAGTCCCTGCAATGTTGTCAAGTAATTCATATCAAACATGCCTGTCTGTGTTGGACTGCTGTTTACCTTGTTAACTCATAGAGGCTGTTGAGATGTTGCACTCCTAACCAAACTAAGACCAACATATAGTTACATTTTGCTGACCCCTTAGTAATCCTGCTGTAGACATTACCCAGAGTGCCCTGCTGCTCCCCTGGGGTCTCCCCCCCCCCCCATGCTGTGGTTGATTGTTTTCTATCTGGTTGTGGTGTTGTTCCCTTAAGTAGTGTCAGCTTAGTGTCCTACAAAAATACAGTATTTGTGTTTGTATAGATCCCTTTTAGTTAACTAATCGCTGTCGCTTAGAGAGACAATCAGACAGGAGACAGGAAGTGTGTGTGAAGGTCTGTACTATGTGTGTGTGGTTCAGATACACAAGCACTGGGAGATGTCTGTCTTGAACAACGAGTAGAGAGTACTATGGCAATGTTGTTAGAGTGACGCTCACTTTGTATTTGGTTGTTGTCAAATAAAGATGAATTTCGTTACCTACCTACCACTGCAACACCTGTTGTTTTTGTGTTGCATGGAACTTTTAAGTTCAGCAGATGGGTGGAACAGTTTACACCTCAACACACACACACACACACACTTGTACCAAGGTGTTGAACCACATGGAAACAGCGATGCATGTACTTTTTTGATTTCACTTCTCACATTGTCTTATCAGATCATACATCTACAGCAGCATGAGGGAACTTGAGAAACACGTTTTTTTCATAAACGTTTTTCAGTTAGCTGCCAACAGTGATGGGAACAATAGGCATGACCCTTAACTAATCAAAACCTTTCCATAATGGAATGTGTTTTGACTATATATATGAGTTATTGTCTATCATAAAACTTAGTCCTCACTGAAGAGAAGTTCCTAGACTGGATTACAGGTTATCCGTTGAACCTTTCAGTCTCCCGATCCTGAAATGTGCCCTAAAGACAACCCAGGTTTAAGGTGCTCAAATTGACTCAAGATTGAGTTCTCAGATTGACAGAGGTTGGAGGTCAGACCTGAACTTGAGAGCTGCTTGTTTGATTTCAGTCCTCTGGTCCTTCATGTGAGGGTAAGAACTTAGTCTCTGCAGGGGTGCAGGACGGTCTCTGCCCCAGAGAGAAGCTCTCCGGGATCTCCGGCCGACTCAGCCGTCTCTTGAACTCATCTGTGGTGAAGTAGTACATGATGGGGTCCAGGCCTGAGTTCAGGCTGGCCAGACACAGGGTGACAGGGTGGCATCGCAGCACCAGCTCCCTCAGGGCACAACTGCCCAGCGCGTCGGCCTTGGCCAGGAAGTCCAGGGGCATGGTGATGTGGTAGGGGGCGAAGCAGAGGAGGAAGACGAGGGCACAGCTCATCACCATCCTCAGGGCCCGCCGCTTCTCCCCCCGGTCCTGCACCCCCTCGCCCACCTCCCGCAGGCTCCGGGCCACCAGGCAGGCGCAGGCAAGCACTAGGACCAGGGGGAGGACGAAGCCCACCAGCTCCGCTCCGGCCATGAGCGCCCAGCCGGCGGGCACGCTGATGTGCACCATGGGGAGCTCGGAGAAACACGCCGTGTCGGGGGCGGGGCTAGGGGCGGGGCTCGGGGCCGTGGGCTCGGGCGTCCGGCCAGCGTTGCGCAGCAGGGGGAACGGCAGGCAGCCCAGACAGACGAGCAGCCAGCCGGCAGCGCTCACGCAGAGGTCGCTCCTGCGCCTGGACGACGTGTAGTGGAGCGGCCGGATGATCAGCTCGCAGCGGCGCACGCTCACGCACACCAGGAAGAAGATGGAGGCGTACATGTTGACGTACTTGAGGTAGAAGCAGAGCATGCAGACAGAGTGGCCGAAGGGCCAGGAGTGGATCAGGTAGTAGTAGATCCTCAGTGGGAGGGACAACACCTGGATGAGGAGGGGAGAGCAAAGGAGGGGGGCATGACAGGAAGGGAGTGAGGGGGGCACGACAGGAAGGGAGTGAGGGGGGCACGACAGGAAAACGCTGAGGGGAGAGATTCGTAAAGGGAGCTCCAGTCCTTTCAACGCAATATATTAAATAACATGAATGGTTGCCTCAGCAGAGTGAGAGGGATGATGGTTTTACCTGCAGGAGGTCTGCTACAGCCAGGTTCATCATGAAGACCACGGCTCTCTTTGTCTCTCTGATGTAGGACTGGAACACCCACAACGCCAGCACATTCCCAAGCAGTCCCGGCACCAGGATCACACTGTAGATGATGGCATATACCCGGTGCTGGTAGATCTGCAGGTCATCACTGTTTCCACAGCTCTGATTGGATACATTCATCCTCCCTCCACCCGACTGGGTCCAGCCACTGGTCCAGGCAGGTGTCAATCAAGAACTTGGCTAATAGATAGGCTTCGGGGTAGAAAGAAATAGAGGGCCCTGTGTGGTTAGGCCTCTGGTCAGTGGTCCGTTTGTGTGTTTTCAGATGTGTCCAGGTGTATGGCAGTCTAGAGTGTCCCTCATGGCTGTAAGTGTTCACGAGTACGGTGGTGACCAAAGGAGGAAAAGCCTTGGTTGAGAGATGGTATGTAGCAGCAGTCCACTTCAAGTGTAGTCCCGGTTAGGTCCCAGGCAAGTTCCAGTTTAGTTCCTGTATCATCTTAGTTTCGAAATACCTAGAAGTGACAACATTGTTGTAACTGTCAGTGATGTAAGATAAATGAATAGAATTGAACCTCTGCAAACTGTATTATGTGCAGTTTGACACTACACTGTGCTGTTTTACATATTATTTCCTCTCAGCCAATGCAAAACGTGTACTTATGCTATAGAACAGAGCTCTCTCTCTCCTTCCTCCTCTCTTCCCCCCCCCCTCTCTCTCCCTCTCCTTCCTCCCCCCCCCCCTCTCTCTCTCTCTCTCTCTCTCTCTCTCTCTCTCTCTCTCTCTCCCTCTCTCTCTGTGTCCCCGTCTCACAAACACACCTGCAGCAGACTCCATCTCCATCTCCGTTCACCATATGGACTGTATGATTGCAGTGGCATTCAAATGTGAAAAAACCACAGGGAAATTCTCAGGAACAGAATGTGGCTGTTTCTAAGCATACCAATCCATGTTATCTCGTGTGAGAAAATCTTCAGGGGAGAAGGTAGTGAAACTACTGAGCCTACTGTAGAACCAGCCTGTCATTTCACTGGTTAGTATAACTGTCACTTGGAACATGGAGAAGCTGCGTTTGACCCCTGACTCTTGGCTGTGTTGCAGTTGAATCTCCCCCAGATATCTGGACACTGATCTCTTCACCTCTCTCTGCTGTCCTCCCTTCTACCCTACTTCTCAGGCCAGAAAGAGGAGTTCCTCCAGACATTGGTCTCTCCAGCACCCTCTCCCCTCCCTATCTGGTCACCTCTAACCCAGAGAAGGGAGCTGATACTGGGAGTGAGGCTGAAAGGGACAGCACTGATATTCTCCCTCACCATCGCTGCCTCAACTTACATGGTCACAGTATACTTATGTCACCTGTATTACATCCAACACTATCTCTGAGGTCTCAGTCTCATCATTGTTTGTTTGAGTATCGAACAAGGTCAAAATGTTAGTCAAGTAAGCTAGGTCACTCCATCAGACATTAAGCAATCAGAGAAGGTTAACTTTCTAACAACAGAACATTTTAAAAGTGTCGACATCCACTTCCAGCGTACTGATCAGATCACAGCACCTGAGTGGGTTTCAACCTTCATATCTCAATCAGACATGAACTCATGAAATCAGTCTCTCAATCCGTTTTGGATTGGATGCAATTCTATGGGACACCTCGTGGTCCGAGGAAACAGAAAGAGATCTTGCTAGTGGAAAGTTTGTGTTATTTATCCACCGTGAGTCATTTCTCTGTGGGTTTTTTCTACCGCCATCTCAGTCACAAGCAGCATATCACACTCAAAGTGTGTGTGTGTGTGTGGGTAGATGGGCTAATGCTAAGGCCCGTCCATGTGCACACTGCCTCTCAGCAGCCATGCTCATTCCCCTTCCTAAGACCAAGAAATCCCTCTTTCCCCCTTCACACATACACACACACACACTGTCCTTCGCATATCAGACATTCCACACACACAGGAGAAACATATGAGACCTCCCGGGGGGACATGACTTCACAGTTTAGGCATTCTTACAACCCTCCAGCCCTCAACTCTCTTCTAATGCACACGCGCACACTGACACGCACACACAGAAAGATTACGCTCTTTAGGAGAGAGAAACCATATGAGTTACTTATTGGTATTAATTATCTAGGCAGAGTATCTTACCTCAGTGTGTCCAAGCAGTGTAGGTATTTGTAGACAGAAGACAGCAGATTGTGATGAGAGCCAGGACACACATTACCCCACTAACCGTAAGTTCCACCCACACAGGCTCTTCTTCACCTCTCTTCTTCTACCTTTCTTTGCTCCACAGTGGTACTCACCAAAATGGTGTTTTCTGTTCTTAATATTTCATGAAATATCTCTCTTGCTCTCTGTATCTAGCTCTTTGACTTTCTCACACACATGCTCATGCTCCAACCGACTCTCTCTCTGACTGTCTCCCTCTCCCCCTCTCTCTCTCTCTCTCTCTCTCTCTCTCTCTCTCTCTCTCTCTCTCTCTCTCTCTCTCTCTCTCTCTCTCTCTCTCTCTCTCTCTCTCTCTCTCTCTCTCTCTCTCTCTCACACTTTATCTCTATCAGTTTTTTTCACTTCATACTCAGACTTATCTCTGATAGTATTTCCTGTCTGTGTGGGTGTGGCTGCTGAAACCATCACTTCTGCAATTCAGCTGGCTGTCGGATGTACCATTGCTCTGATCCATGAGTGGCTTTTCATTGTAACACCAGGATATACTTAAAGTATCTGCATATGCATGAGACATGAGCTAAGCTCTGTACACTTCTAATAAGGATGACATCAGATCGATTCTCTACCCTTATCTAACCAATCTAATGCAATCTCCTTCTACTCAGAACCGCTCAGACACTGCCACAATGGGACTGGAGCACTTTGGGGTATCCATTTCTCCTCTAATCTCTCCGTGGTCACTGGTCTACTGTCATCTTTCTCATTCTCTCCGAGGGCAGGGAAGATGCTATCGAAGTTAATTATTCATAAACATTTCTAGCATTCAGAGACCAGGACTCTCTCACGCACGCAAATCCTTATCTAAACACATTCCAACGCCAACATAAACAGATACACATTAATTTCTTCTCTGATTATCAACTGTTTTCTAAACAAAATAGATGAGTATATTTTAAAGACTGGATCTTTTAGACATTGCTGATGATGAGGAGAAAGGAAATAATGTGATGGCTGGAAGGATTGTGGGTAGGTGGAGGAGGAAGGGGGGGCGGGTTTAAGTGAGGGTGTTGAACAACCCGGCACTTCCCGCTGGCAGCAGACTGCTGGAGCGCTTGCCAAAAGCTGAGGTTGAGGTTGCCATGGCAAGGAAGGGGAGCAGAGGGACGGTTCAACTGTCAACCTAGATCCTGCCAACCACAGTTTGTCTTTGACATCTGTCAAAGTTATTCAAGAAAACTGAAACAGAACTACAGTGCCCTCCAAAAGTATTGGAACAGTGAGGCCAATTCCTTTATTTTTGCTGTAGACTGAAAACATTTGGGCTTGACATCAAACGATGAATGTGAAACCAGAGATCAACGTTTCAGCTTTTATTTCCAGGTATTTACATCAGGATCTGATGCACAAATTAGAAAATATCACCTTTTTGTTCGAACCCACCCATTTGTCACGTGAGCAAAAGTATTGGAACATATGACTGACAGGTGTGTTTTGTTGCCCAGGTGTGTCCTATTACATACATTATTCAATCAATAAATACCACTGAATGTCTACACTCAGGTTCAGATTGGGTAAGATAGGTTTTGTCTATGCAGACTGTATTCAGAGGTGAAAACAACATGAAAACCGGAGCGCTGTCTTTGGGTGAAAAACAAGCAATTGTGAGTCTTAGAGAAGATGGAAAATCAATCAGAGCCATTGCAGAAACATTGGCCATAGCCAGTACAACCATTTGGAATGTCCTGAAGAAGAAGAAAACTACTGGTGTACTAAGTAACAGACGTCGAACAGGTAGACCAAGGAAAACATCAGCAGTTGATGACAGAAACATTGTGAGAGCTGTAAAGAAAGACCCTAAAACAACTGTTAGTGAGATCAGCAACAACCTCCAGATGGCAGGAGTGAAGGTATCACTATCTACTGTTCGCAGAAGACTTCATGAACAAAAGTACAAGGGCTACACCAGAAGATGCAAACCACTCATTAGCAAGAAGAATAGGAAGGCCAGGCTGGAATTTGCCAAAAAGTACAGAGATGAACCTCAAAAATTCTGGGACAAAGTTTTATGGACTGATGAGACAAAGATTAACTTTTACCAAAGTGATGGAAAGGCTAAAGTTTGGAGAAAGAAAGGAACTGCTCATGATCCCAAACACACAAGCTCATCTGTGAAACACGGTGGAGGTAATGTCATGGCTTGGGCTTGCATGGCTTCTTCTAGGACGGGCTCATTAATCTTCATTGAGGATGTAACACATGATGGCAGCAGCAAAATGAACTCGGAAGTCTACAGAAACATTTTGTCTGCCAATTTAAGGAAAGATGCAACCAAACTGATTGGCAGAGCCTTCATCATGCAGCAAGATAACGACCCAAAACACACTGCCAAAACAACAAAGGAGTTCATCAGGGGCAAGAAATGGAAGGTATTAGACTGGCCAAGTCAATCTCCAGACTTAAACCCTATAGAGCATGCATTTTACCTGCTTAAGAGGAGACTGAAGGGAGGAACCCCACAAAACAAACAACAACTGAAAGAGGCTGCAGTGAAAGCCTGGGAAAGCATCAAAAAGGAAGAATGCAAAAGTTTGGTGACGTCAATGGGTCACAGACTTGCTGCAGTTATTGAAAGCAAAGGATTTGCAACTAAATATTAAGTCTTATTCACTTAAATATGTTTTAAGTATATCTGTTCCAATACTTTTGCTCACATGACAAATGGGTGGATTCAAACAAAATGTGATATTTTCTTAGTTGTGCATCAGATCCTGATGTAAATACCTGGAAATAAAAGCTGAAACGTTGATCTCTGGTCTCACGTTCATTATTTGATGTCAAGCCCAAATGTTTTCAGTCTACAGCAAAAATAAAGGAATTCGCCTCACTGTTCCAATACTTTTGGAGGGCACTGTATCTATCCATCCATCTATCCATCCATCTATCCATCTATCTATCCATCCATCCATCCATCTCTGTTATACTTGAAGCCACTTAAGTTGTCTTTAGATTCAGTTTCAGCCTGTATAAAACTGGACGGGATAAAAAAAAAGGATAAAACCTGCGTGAAAGTCATGCAAAAACTAGTTCAAAAACACCAAGTGTGTATTGTGAAATATTGTGTGTATACTGCATAAACAAAGTAGTATAAAAGGTTTGTGAATAATTGATCTTGGGAACAGTGCATGCTAAAAATATTCATAACTGTACCTTTAAAGTAATACCACTTGAAACCATGTGGTCTGCAACTGAAAAAAAGGGCGGTGTTGGATACACTAGCAACAGTTAATGTAGGTTATATAAGGACCTGCAACCAAGTTTCGAAAAGGATGTATGTGTCCAGGTTGCAACACATGCCCTGCTTATTGTAGTCATTTAGCTTGGCCATGGTTCAAGTACTGTCCTTTCCTTGGTTTGTCTCACAAACAAAAACAGCTGGCAAGCAGCTAGCGCAACTGCAGTTCTCCCTCTCACTGATAGCCCCCCATCAGCACCTGCATCACAAATGATCTGGCACTGCCCCTGTGGGTGTGCTTCCTCTCTACAAGTTGCTTTTTTTCTATTGTTCTAGTTGTGGTTTGTGGAAGAAACTGTTCCTGTTACTTTACAGAACGTTGGGTAAACAAAATGGTGTGAATGATTCACTTTGTTTTCATCAGTTGCTGTGCCATAGACTTCCTTTTTACATGAGTCTAAGGTGCACCGCTGGCATTCTGTCTACCCACTGACTCCCTGGTAGAAAGTCTTCATGTCCATACTTTGGCTAGGTAGCATACAGTGATCCACAGTGACCCAGTTTTGTCAGATGAGCCCCACAATCCAGTCTCTCTGCACACACCTCCCTGCCTTCTCACCTGTCCTCCCTTTGAGGGGGCACATTGGATTAACCAGGCTATCCATCCCTCTCATTCTGACAGGACAACCCATCAGTCTATCTACAAGTTAAACACCCCTATGAACATGAAGTCATCATCACATTAGCGGTGACTTCTGAATGACCAGCACACAATATACAAACAGAATGTTTTCATCTTTCAAACTAAAACAAGCTTGACTTTTATTCATGTTATAAACTAGAAGGTTGTGCAACAGTAGTTGCAGCACAAAACTAGCTTCATACTGACCCTTCAACACTAGCTTATCTGTTGCAGTTTATTCATGATCTCTAAGTTGAGGCCATGGACTGGACGTGAAGAACGTCAAATGATGCTTACAGTGGATTTGAAAATAACTGGAGTTTGTGTGTGTATTCATGAGATTGCTCAGCAGTTGTTGGCATCCTGATTATCTTAGTCTGGGTGTGCCTGTGGTGCTAGATATGAAAGACACCTCAGATGACTCATAACTGTACAATGTTCATGCCACCCAGACACACACACACACACAGCACTACAAAGCAGGGTCCAATTCAGTTCCTCTGGAAACTGGAAATGTTTTTTAAACAACAGCTCCTCTGGCTCCACACACACTCAAGCTAAGGTCAGGCCGCTCCAGGGTCAGTTTATAAACAATCCACTGTCACATGACCCAGGGAAGTTCTCCTCACTTCCTCATCTGAAGTCATTGTGTTGTGACGTGTTCCATCCCATTATTATCAAGGACGCCAGCTGCATGACCAAGCTGCATCTCATCTGATCACTGGTAGAGGAGGAATAGGAGGAGGGCGGAAGAGGAGTGTCTTGAATTCCCTTTGGGATCAATAGAGTGAATTGAACCGAATTGAATTTGAGGCAGAGACGGAGGAGGAGGAGGCAGAGCGGGAAGAGGAGAGGAAGTGCTCCTCCTTAAGTGGCACGAGGGGCTTCAGAAGGAGCAGCGGTCAGACCGAGGAGGCGCCTCTGCTCCCTGGCCCGCTATTCCCTGTACGAGGAGACGCTCTCCATGCTCGTGAGACGCTCCCTGTTCGGCCGAGGCTGCTGCGAGGAGCACGGAGGGGAGGAGAGCAGGTTGGAGGAGTTGGAGGATGTGCGTCTGCGGAGGTGCATCCTAAACTCTGCAGTCAGGAAGTAGTAGAGGAGGGGGTTGAGACAGCAGCTGACGCTGGCCAGACACAGGGACACCGGGTGGAACTGAAGCACTGCCTTCTGCGTGGGGCAGTGGGACACCAAACCCTGCGACACCATGAGGTAGAGCAGGAAGTTGAGGTGGTAGGGTGCGAAGCAGACCAGGAAGAGGGCGGCGCAGCTCAGGACCATGCGGAGGCCGCGGCGCTTCTCTCCATCCGTCTGGCGGGAGGAGGAAGAGAAGGAGGAGGCTCTGGTGGTGGGGGTGTGGGCCGCCAGGTTGGTCTGTCCACGTTCCTCCTTGTCCTGCTTCTGTCGGAGCGAGCGGGCGATGCGGTAGGAGCTGTAGCTGACGGCTAGGAGCGGCAGCAGGAAGCCAAACAGCTCCGCCACTGACATCATGGCCGCCGCCAGGGGGAGGGGCAGCTGGCGAGTAGGTAGGTCCTTGAAACAGCCGGGACTGGCCGTGTCGCCGGGGGTGGAGAGGGAGGTCAGGCTGAGGCTGGTGCTGGGATGGAAGCTTGTATACAGGGGGGAGACATTGGGCTGATAATTGACTGCAGGGCCAGGCGTAGAAGTGGAGTAGGGGCTGGTGTTCGGGACGAGGCTGGTGCTGGTGGAGCTCCTCATGATGATGAAAGGGGAGCAGCCCAGTCCCGCCACCAGCCACACGCTGGCGCTGATGAGCATGTCGTAGCGCCGCCTCCACCTGCGGGCACAGAAGGGCTTCAGCAGGAACACACACCTCTGCACGCTGATACACACCTGGGGGAGAGGAGGAGGAGAGCGCTTGGTAAAGTTAAGGTTCTGTGTGTGTGTGTGTGTGTGTGTGTGTGTGTGTGTCAATCTGCCTGCCTGTCTGCATGGATCACTGGCTTACTGTCTGACTCTTAATGATTGCCCAAACCCTGAGCATTCATTATTCAAGTCGAGTAATAATCTCCCTCAGGAAAATGCAGAATCAGAACCCTCTGCCTTAGTCTCTCTTGGACCCATTGCGTCACCCTACCCGTCTCCCTGTTTCCTCTCTGATATCACTGTTGCCCAAGGCCTGTGGTTGGCTCTGCTCACCAGGAAGAAGATGGAGGCATACATGTTGAGGTATTTGAGATAGAAGCAAAGCAGGCAGAGGGGCTGTCCGAAGGGCCAGGAGTGGGTGAAGTAGTAGTAGATCCTGAGAGGCAGAGAGAGGATATGGGCCAGGTCTGCCAAGGCCAGGTTAATCATGAAGATCACTGCCTTGGTCTTCTTTCTGTGGGATTGGAGAGGGAAGGCAGAAGTTTAAGGTAGGTGTATCTGTGTGTGTGTGTGTGTGTGAGTGTGGGAGTGAGAAGTTGTGTCAGTGGTAGGGGTGTTTCTGCATGTGTGTGCGTGTGAAAGACTGTGTGTGAGTGTGCATGCAGGTTGTAGGAGGCAGTGTGTGTGTGTGCGTGCGTGTGTGTGTGTGTATGTGTGTGTGTGTGGACGGGTGGGTGAGGGTGTGTGTGGAAGGGAGCGTGTGCATGTACCTGATGTATGTGCAGAGCACCCACAGGGCCGTGGCATTCAGCAGCAGGCCAGGTACAAAGAGAACCAGATAAAAGTACGTGTACAGCTGGTCCATGTGGTGCTCCCGTCCACTCAGATTATACGTACACTGTGAGGAGGAGTTAGCCAGTGGCTCCACTCTCAAGGCTGACGCGTTCTGGTACATACTTGCTCTGTCTTTTTTCTTACTCTATCTCTCTCTCTCACACACACACACACACACACACCCACACACACACTAAGGGCTTGAGTTAAACAAACCCCAATGTTACAGCATCACGTGTCATCTTACACACCCTCATACACACTGGGCAGGTGCATCTGGAACAGAGAGCCAGATGGACAGATATGAGTGGAATATGAACATGGGATCAAACACACAACGTATTACAGGTGCAGAAGAACAGTGACTCATGGTTACAGTGTGAAAGTACAGCTTGCCAGAAAACCCAGTATATCTGCCCGCCTGTTTCAGTGCTAAACCACTTTGTTGCCATAGTGTATGTTCTGTCATTCCTACACAGTCTTCAATCTAGGACTGTCCATTCTAGGATCCCCCATGCCTAGGCAGGAAATGTCTGAGAGAGAGAGAGAGAGAGAGAGAGAGAGAGAGAGAGAGAGAGAGAGAGAGAGAGAGAGAGAGATAGAGAGAGAGAGAGAGAGAGAGAGAGAGAGAGAGAGAGAGAGAGAGAGAGAGAGAGAGAGAGAGAGAGAGAGGGTAAGAATGCAAGACAGAGGGAGAGAGAGAGAGTTATCTCCTCATCTGAACAAACGTTTTCCAACCTCCACTAGCCAACTCCCTTCCTGTAATGGACCGAGAGAAGGAGGGAGTGGCCGACAGAGAACAAGCATGAGGAACAGAGAGATGGAGGATGGGGGAATAGAAACTGAACAACAAGCACCCTAAACGTGTCTGCGTGGGACTGAGAGAGAGAGAATGCATCTCCACACACACACAACAACATGATCAAAAGAAAACTGTCTTTCAACCTCCGTTATGTGCTTGGCCAGCCTGCACCAAATGTACGGCAACACTGAAGGTGTAGAAAAATAGATTATTTCCTGACACTGGGTTATACACTTACAGTTGTAACTCTCAAATGTTTCTTATTGTAAAGAGGGATAATTGATATGTCGTTTTTCTAGCCTTCCTGTGAAGATACTATGTTACCAACCCCGTTGAATGTATGACAACTTCTAACATCTTACGTGTCTAGCACCACAGTTAACAAATTTAGTTTGTATCTGGATATATTACCTTAAAATCCCCTTTGGTCTTTTGGTCTGAAGGTCTTTAAGAGTTGGAGTGGATAGTCCTCTGTGTCACCAATAAGATCCACGGCATAATTTACCTGTGATTAATATACTCACACGTTAAGTTGATTTCGCTTTTGCATGAACTCGTACACACACATCTATGCCAATCAGACAACTGGTGAAAAAGCAAACCAACCTCTGTGTGCATGTGCAGTTGGCTTGTTGCTTTCGGCCTGGCACGCAGCACGCAGGTTTGTGTGCGGGTGTCAGTGTTGGGTGTTGCAGGTTTCTGGTGCAGCGCTGTGTTCTCCGTCCACCAATGTCTTGAGCGCGGGTAAAGGAAGTGGCTCTGATAGCACTCCGCCCGGGACTGCCTCAGGGTTTTTGGACCATAAACTATGTCAGTTTTGCACTAGCACCACAACATGAAGGAGATCGAGCGGGCGAGAGAGAGCGAGAGAGAGAGCGAGAGAGAGAGAGCGAGAGAGAGAGAGCGAGAGAGAGAGAGCGAGAGAGAGAGAGAGAGAGAGAGAGAGAGAGAGAGAGAGAGAGAGAGAGAGAGAGAGAGAGTGTCTCAGCAGACAGGATGCGTGTTGAGGCCAAGGGAGAGAGCAAAGATCTAACTGTTAGACAGACAGACAGAGATACAGACAGGCAGACAGACAGACATAAATACAAACAGACAGACAGACAGACAGACAGATTACCTACATTATCACAAGGGAAGATCTGCAGGGATGTCTCTTCAGAAAGATGCAGATCCTACTGAAGCTGTCGGTCAGTTCTATTCTACAAGCCAACACGTTGCTCCAAACCAAAGAAACAAAGTTATCATTGATGCTCAGATATCTGCCTCCTCAGCAGCTTTGCTATAATACATCTGCATAGAAAGGATCTCCGCCCAAAAAGAGGAGTGTGTCTACTTCCTCTTATGAAATATGTAACTTCCTTTTTCAAACTGTCTTTATCATAATTTCCCTCCATTATGAAGAGAGCTGTCTCTGTTTACTGATGAAGTCTTTGTCCAACTGTCTGCAAACATTGGGACAGCTGCTCAGAGTAGGTTTATTTTTCTGACTGTTTTCCTGGTTTAAGTTTTTATGGTGCCCCTTCTAACACTTGGCCAGTCTTGGTTTGCCCCAGTATTGTGATGTGGCTCCATCTGCTCTGCTGTCTTCTCCTTTCCTTTCCTCCACCACTCTGCTCTTACTGTGTGTTCACCTGCTTTAGCTTTCTGGGTTCATTTCTGCAGATAAAGAGAGAGAGAGATCAAGTCCACTCCAGACTGCTGAGACGCAAGTCATAATGTTCTTTCAGCTGTTCCTCAGAAATAGCTGCAATTCCAGGGGACTGAGATCTTCAATGTATTCTGCAACATACATTGTTTTAACATCTGAAAACATGAGAGACGGAGAGAGAAGTTAGAACTAGGCCGAGGCAGGAAGAATGTCAAGAAGAACTGTTTTTCTTTTTTTAGTTTGTTGGTGTCTGTGGTTTCATCACCGATGTTCATTTTATCTTCAGCAAAAACATTGATACCATCAATGTAGCTACGTGTGCAACTTTCTAATCACCAGGCAGAGGTTGTCCTGTTGTTTACGGTCATTGATTATTTATGGGTTTCAAACCTGCAGTATTATTTTAAGGAAGTGTTAACATACTCAAAAAAGATAACAATAACAAAAGCCCTTTTTAATTTTAGTGCATTACTATGTGACAATGTCAAGTCTGTTTTCAGAAACTAAACCTTGCCAAAGCATGCAAGATGCAATAGTCTTCAGGTAAACAAATAAACCCTGTTGTACATTTCGGTGTATGACAGGGGCAATAACAGCATATGCATCCACACATAAACAGACTGGCATCCATCCTGATAGGGAAAGTAGCCTATAAAAAAAAACAAATAAACATTTGATTTTTGCATTGAAGTGTTAAAATGTCATCAATATTTTACTTTCAAAGATCTCCACATCTGCCCTTTTCAGCATCTATTCACTTTCCTTACTTACACATTTTGTCACAAGATTACTTTAAATAAGCCTCGGCCATTAAATCAATTGCATGCTTTGAAATTTGTGCTGGAGAGCAGACAGGAGCGTGATTCTACAGTTTTTGAGGCAGGATAAATTGGAATTCACAGTGCCACCTCCAGGTTGGTTTTGGTACAGAGCAGTCAGCCTCACTGCAGTTCCAGCCACCTACCACCAGAGAGCAGGTCAGGACAATTTGATTGTGCACAGATCTTGAACCTTTGGCCTGAATCCCTGCATGAACGATTGTGTATATTTAGTAAAGGAAATTATCATGTGCAGTTCAAGCCCAGTTGAAAATATCATTTAAGTTTGGACACAAATCACATTTTATGCTGGGTTAGACATCAATTTTAATGAACTGCAACCCCCATCCGCTTTCCCCACCCCACCACCTCTCAACTCACATAACCACTGCCCTCTTTTCTCCTCTTCTCTCACACAGTTTCTACCTCTACAACCCCCCCCTCCACCAGCTCCGTCTGTAAGGAGTCCCTTCAGGAGGTGACTGTACACATGGTCATGCCAATCACTGTGCCAGGGAGGCCTCGTGTGTCAGAGCTGGGATTACAAGATAAACACCAACCCTGGGGGTGGAGCCAGCGGTAGCTTCTGTAGAAGATGTACGCAGCTGGTAGCTGACTGAAGTTCTGATCTCACTTTAAGTCATGAAAAAAGACAACCATTTCCTTCTTTCCTCCTTCCTCTTCCTCGTTCTCTCTCTCCCCTCCTTCTGTGTTCTTACAAGTTTTTCCAGTTACTAGTTGTCCCAAGGCTGTCTCTGCTGATATGCATTACACTGCATTACCTACTGATGGCTGAAATGTAATTTAGGGTGACCTGATTACATTCAATTACATACAGGCCTTGCAGTGCTGAGTAAGGCAGCCTCAGTTTGGCAGACTGGAAGCTAAGTGATAAACAACAGAGGCCAACAACATGTAATGTCCCAGACGGCGCCCGAGGCCTGTCTACGGTGAAAGTGTCTTTGTCTTAGTGAGCCCAGTCCTTAACCTGAACACACACTTATACTTGAACTTGTACTCACACTCAACTTGAAAACACCATCAGGAGTTGTGCTTGCTGCAATCGGTACTTGCTTGTTAATCAAGGGAAGGTTACCTACCAGATTGGGCTATGTAACATTTTGTCAAGTGTTTGTGTGCAAGTACCCCTGTGAAAAGTGTGTATGTGTGTGTACCCAAGGATGTATTTATGTGTGTATGTAAGAGACTTAGAGTAGCTCTACAGTCTAAGGCCAGATTAAGGCAGAGAGGACTCTTTCAGAGCCACACAATGGGCCATTGCTCCGGTCATAATAAGCATTTGGCGCCGGAACCATCCAGCAGCTCAAGAGTTTCCCTCCAGAACCCTGGACAAGCTTACAGTAAGTAGTGGGTGAAAACAAACTAAGACAACTATCACAACCCCTTAAACCCAAGCCTATCACCCCTGAATCCACAATACTCCAGGCCTGGATTTCATGGGCTCTTATAAAATGGACTGTACCAACTGCAGGAGAGGAAGGGAAGGGGGGGGGGAGAGATTAACACAGTCCAGCCAGCAGTTTGGAACAGGGTTTTAATGGCCTCAGTCAGGCTGCAAACAGACAGTCAGTGCAAAACCCAGTCAACTCAGCAGGTCTAGGAGCTGCTGTGGGACAACATTAGTGGAACCGTTTGCCTCACTAAACAGTCTCAGGCTTAAAGGTTATATAGAACAACACAACAGCAACTACAGCAACAGCATTGTTTCAGCAGACTTACAACAGTGTTTAACAGCACTACACTCATTAAGGAACAGTTACAAAATCTCAAAAGATCTTAATGACAGTGCATTTGTTTGTGTGTGTGTGTGTGTATGTATCAGTCTGTCTGTGCGTGCATGCACCTGTGTATGTTTTAGTACTGTATGTTTAGCCTGAGTATAATAGTCTCAAAGTCTCTGGTCCATGAGAACGATGCAGATGTGTGAGTCTTTCTGAGTGTCTAGGGATGTGAGGCTGGGTTCCCCAATATTCTGTCCTATTCAGTCACACTCGCACGTACACACACACACACACACTTATACACACATTCCTCTCCTATTATGGTTAATCCCTAAAGCCCATGCCGTATTTTAAGATTTACCTCAGCTAATTTAGCTAATCTGCTCAGTTATGTGTTTATCACTTCCAGGACCAAACTGCTGATCGCCCTGTTTCTCAAGTGAGGCCCAAGTTGAAGGTGAAGACCTCGAGTCCCTCAAAATTAGTTCCGACCTATCCCCTTTGTCTGTTTCTGCATTCTCTTTCCGTTGTCACCTGTCTTCTCTGTCTCTCTTCCAGTAACCCTCTTGTCCTTTTCCTTTTCTCTTTCTCTTCCCCCTTCTTTCCTTGAAGGGGTCATAAACAGAACTTCCTGTGGACTCAACACTGTCCCCCTGCTGTCAGAACTGGGTCTCCGACACGCCTGTCTCTTTGCCGTTGCTGGCCAGCGCGCTTGCGTCACGACGCGTGTCCCTGGTGAGCGTACTGAGGTTGTTGGTCTCGGCTTCGCTGCTCAGGTGCGTGTCACTGCGCGGGTTGCTCTCCTGACGCACACCCAGACTCTTGGCCCCCGTGGTTAGACTCTTCTGGAAGCTCTCTGAGGTGAAGTAGTACACCACGGGATCCAAGCAGCAGTTGAGGGTGGCCAGACACAGGGTGATGGGGTAGAGGGTGCGGGCAAAACGCTCCACGGCGCAGCTGGCGAGAGCCTGGGTGCGCACCAGGGCGTAGAGGAAGAGGATGGAGTTGTAGGGCACAAAGCAGATGATGAAGATGGCGAGGTGGACCAGGATCATCCGCAGGACGCGGCGCTTGCTGTCGCAGCCGTGGGCCACGGTGACTGGGCGGCGCAGTGTGCGGAGCACCATGGAGGAGCACACCAGGTTGATGAGGAGAGGAAGCAGGAAACCAACAATCTGAACAGGAAGGACAACGCTCGTAAATAAACTGAAACTGAACCCAGAGCAGGGCTTTGACTTTCACAGAGAAGCTTGTATTTCTTTTACTGGGTTTGTCCAATGATAGCCTTACTTTGAGCAATATTAGCAATTTAATCTCTCTACATGAGCTTTACTTTTATCTCTCTTTCTACAACCAACAGTCTACACTTCTGTCCGTCCATTTTTTCCTAATAACCACTCTTTTTCTTCCATCTCCATCCCTCCCACCCTCCCTCCTGCCTTCCCTTGCTCACCTCGATGAAGATGGTGATCTTGGACAGATAGGTCCTCCAGGTGCTCTTGGAGAAGCCCTCGAAGCAGGCCGTGGCCTTGTTCGCCCGGTTGATGGTGGAGAAGAACGTGACGGAGATTCCTCCGCCCACGATGGTCAGCCACACGGCGGCGCACACCAGCGCCGCGTTCCGGCGTGTGCGCACCGAGCGCGAGCGGAAGGGGTAAACAATGGCGAGGAAGCGGTCCACGCTGATGCAGGTGAGGAACAGCATGCTGCCGTAGATGTTGGTGATGAAGGCCGTGCCGGACACCTTGCACAGGCCGTCCCCGAACGGCCAATGGCGGTTGACGTTGTAGAACACCTTGAAGGGGAGGGTGAAGACGAACACCAGGTCGGACAGCGCTAGGTTGGTCATGAACAGCGTGGTCTCGTTCCGGAGCTTCATACGGAAGCAGAAGACGAAGAGGGCGCCGCAGTTGGTCACCAGTCCCAACACGAACACCACGCTGTACACCACCGAGTACAGGTCGTATTTGAAGGAGTCGTCGATGCCGCAGTCCTCCATACCCGTCTCGTTGAGCACCAGGCTGGCCATGGCGGGGTCGTGTGGGGGGGAGGGCCGTCCCCTCTCCTCGGGTCAGAAGGACAGGCGGGGCGGGGTTTGGTCTGGTGGAGCGGGTGGGGTACGGTGTCAGTGGGCCGTCCACCTGGCGAGTCTTTTCCGGGCCATTGCGGCGGTCACACACACTCCAAGGCTCCTGTAGGGATAAAAATGGAGAGAGGATGAGTAAGCATTTTCAGTGCTTTCTCAAAAATTTGACCCGATTGAACTGGTTATGAGTTGGCCTTGAATAATCAAACAACCCTTCGAGTACCATTAACACGCGGGCCTTATGAGTAAATAAATATGACATTGCTTACAAATATCACACAACACCTGGATATCATCAGGCCTGCCTTAACCCCTGACTCTCTGAGATGGTGTCTAGGTTTGTGGTGCGGTGTATGACTGAGAGAGTAACTATACTGTACAATGTGTGTGTGTGGGCCCGTCTCTGAAAGGCTGAGTGAGTTCACTGTGCTCCACACACAGAGGGAAGCAGTTCTCATGCTGGTGTGGTATGTGTGTGGGCATCGGTAGGAGTGGGCGAGGCGGTGGGCTGAGGAGAGCCAGAGACATGCCAGCCTGTCTGCCAGGGCTGCGGGGTCAGAAACATTCCCCCGTAGATAAGGGAGGGCTTCTGCTCCAACTCTGACTCCTCGTGTCATAAACAACGACAGCCAATAGACAGGTACTGGATTGGACAGACCACAGGTCTATCGCAGAGCTTAACTTAGTCTCATTCAACATACTGACAGAGGTTAAACTGAAGACAGATGTAGTCTATGTAGACATGCACGCTCAATGACGCACACAGGCCGGCGCGCCGTGCACACGCACACGCGTGCACACGCACAAACTCAAACGCACAGAAGCTGGGCTGTAGGAGTGAGCAGTCTATCAGTCTGTTTCAATGCCAGCTGCCATGTGACATCTTTACTGCGTTTTCACACGCCTCTCTAAAAGGCTTCACTGCTCCTCACAATACCCTCCCTGTACCAGCTCTCACACATGCACAGACGCACATGAACTTACACAAATTCACATCCACACACATGCACGCAACACTCACACACACACACAGACATACACAAAAATGAACACGGTGACACAAACTTTTACACACACACACAAACACAGGAGACTTTGTATTCTGTGGCCCTGATACTGCCTGTACCAGATTCAGCTGGCTTCTATAGAATATGAATGCCTTGTCTGCACCAGTTCTCTTGTGATGTAGGTACCCCAAACTGTTTTGGTCAACGACCCCAACGACGACGAATTTTCATTTTTGTTGTGTGTGTGGGTGGGGAGTGGGAGTGGTCAAAACATTGCTTGCTCTAACTGCGTAGAATAGGGGGGATTCAATTTGAACTGAAACTCCTTCATTTTGGGTTGTGAATGTTTTCTGGAGCATTCTGTCACCACACAACTCAATCAGCTGTTTTTCTAGCCACGGTTTTGAAAACAGAGAATCATCTCATTCTTCTCCTGTGACCAAATTTAAATACAGGCGAACACACATGTGGTCACCACCCTCAGCTTGGGACTCACTGTCACTGTCAACACCGGAATGTACTGTTCTCCTACATGTTATGATACTGAAAAATTAGCTTTCTTTAGAATGTACAAACAAATGCACGCCTACGTGTAAATTGACGTGTGTGTGTGTCTGGTGTATGTGTGTACGCGTGTACACACGTGTGCAGTGCGGGGGAGTGAGTGTGTAGGGGCCCAGGTCCTGGACTTTGTCTGGACAGCTGCAGAGCAGCACAGTTTGATCATAGCAAAAGAGGGTAAGTGAGGCGGTTTGGGGAACATTCTTTAGAGACCTGCTGGCTTGAAGATATCAGATTCAGCCTCCCCTCTAATCCAGCTGTTCCTTTCTCTCACTCTCTGGGCCAAGGAGGAGTGAAGGAAACTGCAGCATGAGTCACTTACATATAGGAGATATGCCTAAACAAAAACACTTTTTATCCATAGGAACTTTCCAGTTTGGGAAGTGTATACAAGTATTTGTGTATTATGTCCAGAATTAACAGCCAATATGTTGACTGGCACTTGTCTAACTGTTTATGAAAAGCAATGCGGAAGAGTGAGGGGGGGGGGGGGGGCATTCTCAAGTTGATAAGCAGACTGCCAAGAAAGACTAACTGTCCATGATACTTCAAAACAATGAGCCCTGCCCGTTAGTTATCACATAATTTCCTGTTGGCTACTAATCATGTCTTGTAATAACCGTTGGATATTTTCTGCATAGCCTAGGTAGTTCAACATAAATAATCAAGTCACTGGATAGTAGCCTACGTTCGAAAAATACACATATTAGCAACATTTAGGAAATATCACTGTAACAAAGTACACTGTTGGCAGGCAGTCGATATAGGCTACGCTCATTGTACACTGACCTCTGGTGAAACTGAGATTTGACATGATTTATCTTGTTGAGTGATGATGACAGCTCACCTCGTTGTCGCCTGGCGTTATCAGCTCAATACAACCGGAAAGGTCTATCGTGTCTTATCAAATGAAGAAAATCTAGGCTACATCAGATGTTTCATTCCATAACTGTTGGCGGAACTCGATGTCATCGGTTACTTCCAAACATAGATGCTGTGAAAAGTTTAAGTCCCCTATCTTTAGAAATCGAACATCGCAAAAAGCTACTTAAAAATTTAAATATTTCCGTTAATCTTGCTAAGTCACAACTTCCCGAAATCCTCCAGCCAGGATCGACAAAAGGATAATGTATCACATCCAGCTCGCAGCTTTCCGTGCTTGTTAGAGTATGTTCACCATCGCGTTGATATGTGAGTGTGTATGTGTGTGCATGGGCTGGACGGCGACTTGCATGGCCACAGGAAACAAGACAATAGCACCTCGGTCGCAGCAGAGGGGGACGGGACGCAGGGGAGGGGTCGCGGGGTGGGGGGCTAGAGGCTAGGGGCTAGGGGGGCGGCTGAATGGTTGACTGTAGGGTCTTAGGGAGGAGGAAAGGGAGAGAGGCACACTGGCTGGCTGGTGTCATCAGTAGCTAAATTGGGTAGCTGATTGTTGGACTGGGCCCAAGGCTTCTTCCTGTGCGATGTATTGGTCTTCCTTTTACTCAAAGGTTGACTTATTTTGACTAATAACACAACATTAAATGAAAGGGTAATTACAGCTCTTTATTTTCTCTATTGCCAAAAACCCACAAGAACTGTAGCTGACATCTGAAAGTTTAGTAACATCACAAAGTAAAAGGCATGTAATACCCTTGTGTTAATTGTGTTAGGGGCAGGGTTAAAGGTCTTCATAGGCTTTCAACCGTTGGTGGTGCTGACCTCATCTAGTAGCTATCTTTGGGGTCTGATCAAAGCTGTGCCACACTATTGTTCAAACCATACAGACTACTTGCAGTTACAGTGGCCTATATATAGCCAGGTGTCTAGGCGTTGCTTTGGAGAATTTCCCATTGTGTTTGACCTGGCACAGAGCTGGGATCATGTGTGTGTGCGCGTGGGTGTGTATGTGTGTGTGTGTGTGTATGTGTGTGTGTGCATATGATAGAAGGGATGTGATCTTTGGGCTGGTGTCTCAGGCAGTCAGGCAAGGTTCTCAACAATAGCAGCAGGGAGGACAGGATGTCCTGCTCACTGCTCTCTAGCACACTTACAAACACAGAAATATACATGGTCAAGCACAAACATGTCCACACACAAACAGCCACATAAATAAGCACGAACACATGCATGTGCACTGAGCAAACGTGTAAATTGAAAACAAGTCATTGTACTTCTTCATGATGTTACGTAAAGTGTCTTTCAACTGTGTTTTTTCAGTTATGTTGGCCTTGTGATCAACCCTTACCTTGATTCACCGTTTGTTAATCAGTGTAAAATGAGACTTTTTCCATGAAACCATTTGAAACCCTTAACTAAGAGATGGTATGATTGGAAAGAGCTTAATGGAAGGTAAACTTGGCCTACACCTTCTGATGGACAGTTTATAATAGGAAGAAGTGTTACTGTTAACATAAACTGTGAGTATTTTTCAATAATTTTGAATGATACAACTCTCAAACACACTCCCAGGAGTTGGATGGACACTCACTCAAACTGTTGTTGTTTCTCATCTATGCAAACACACACTCACACTAACACACAGTCAAGTGTTTGGTAAGGGTTACTAAATTGTGTAACCCTGGACTTGGCTGTGTGAGTCACACCACTCAGAACAAAGACCCCATTACCAAGCCTCTCTCTCTCTCTCTCTCCCTCTCTCTCTCTCTCTCTCTCTCTCTCTCTCTCTCTCTCTCTCTCTCTCTCTCTCTCTCTCTCTCTCTTTCTCTCTCTCTCTCTCTCTCTCTCTCTCTCTCTCTCTCCCTCTTTCTCTCTCTCTCTGCACCCCCACCCATTGCTGTCTCCCTCCAGCAAATTGATGTTTCCTGTCTTCTCTTCTTTTTCTGTCCATCCTCTCATTGAGTGTGTGTCTCGGAGGGTAGAGGGCGGCTGGTTGTGTCGTACATACCTCTGTCCTGACAACAAGCCTGAGACAAAGGCAGCAGAGCACCACAGTCCTGGAGACCAGGCGGCTCTGTCTTTATGGACGCACATTAATGTTGAGACTGGAAGCCTGCTGCTGCACTCCCCATCTCTCTCTCTCTCTGTCTCTCTCTCACTCTCTCACACTCCCTCACATTCTCTCTCTCTTTTTCTCTCTCTCTCTATCTGATTCTCTCTCTTACACATACTTTCTTTATCAGGCTCTCTCCATACCACCCCCACCCTTCCACCCATAATATAGATATGTGCTTTTCCACACAAGGGTCACTAGCCTGCTCCCGCTGTCCTGGCTCAGCTGAGACTGAGTCAGTTTAGACCGGCTCCACTTGAGCCAGCCGAGTAAGACTGTTTACCCCACAGCACTGCTAGGCACAGGCAGGCCAGTCATGAGTGACCTGGCTGAGCTGCGACACGGGCCGCTGGACTGGCCGCAGATACCTGGAGACTGCCAATCATGATGACGGGTCTGTCCACCCGTCATCACTGGTCTGCTGGCAGCTTTGGGTCTAGCTCCTGTCTGCTGGGGACAACCATTAAAGTGTCTGTCTGTGTGTGTGTGTGTGTGTGTGTGTGTGTGTGTGTGTGTGTGTGTGTGTGTGTGTGTGTGTGTGTGTGTGTGTGTGTGTGTGTGAGAGAGTGAGAGAGTGTATTGTGACATGTGGTCCCAGGTCACTTTGGAGGGATGCTATGTTCCCAGCAGGCGGAGGCAAAGCCCAGACCTACTGAGTTCTAGTCTTACAGCAGAACAGTACACATAGGGATTATACACACCTGAATCAAGTTTTGTAATTAGCTGAGACCCATATAATGGCAGGTGATTCTGGTGGGGAGAGAGAGATAGAGAGGACTGGAAGAGGTGTGACATCGACTGGTAAAAGTAAGCTCTGTATTTATGCTTATGTCAAGAGTTTTGGTTAATTTGACGGATATTAATTAGAGTGGAGGAAGTTGTGGACTTCATTTTTGGTCCATCCACCCCAATTTTGGTTCCTTTACGAGGCTTATTTTTGTTATGAACTGTGTACATTGTTGTTCTCTTTTGCCACGGGTCCTGGGAAAAGGACTGTTCTGTCGCACTTTAGAAAATTAACATAGCTGTGAGATTCTGCCTGGACAGTAGATTTGTTCTTAACTGACCAACAACACAAACCCAGAATCCTGTGCCGGCTTGTGTGACCAGGCTTGATTACATTGCTGCTCTTGGGGTCAGACAACTGTTGCAGACCTGACACTGATGGGTCATCACAGTGTTTTGGAAAAACTAAAAAAGTGTTTTTTTTCTGGTGTTCCAAGTCGACCTGATAGTTGTTGTGTGTCATACGTCAAAAAGAGTGGAATGTTCCGGACGCAGTCTATATATCTTGGACCAGAGTTTTTAAAGCACACCTGCTAAAGCAGCAGACATTAATGTGGCTGCACATGTTCAGCCAGGGACAGTGGTCACAGGTGCAGGCTCTTAGTGCTGGGGTTTGGGAGCCTGGGCTGTCATACTTCTGCTGATTGGGGCAGTTCCAGGAGAAGTCAGTAGGCAGCTGGCTTCTTTTTATGGAGTTTTAGCTTTCACAAGCAGCTCAGCAGTGGGAAGGGATCAATGCTACTTGTACTCTGTAACTAATTTACAGTTCTGAATTAATAACTGTATTCAAATAATGCTTCTATTCTATTCTGGGTATGTTTGTGTGTGAGAGAGGGAGAGATTTTGTTGATTGCCAAACAAAAAGCATGTTGGTTAACCCTCACCCACCTTCCATCTTTGCCTGTCTTAGTGATTGTTTCGAGAAACTCTTACAATCCCCCACATACACACACAAACACAAGAACGCACACATACACAAATGTTTGTGGTCAAGCAGCAGACTGACCTCTTCTATCCTCCCATACCCTCCCTTATCCTTACTCCTTTTTTTCCTTCCTTTGCCTCCCTCTCTTGCCTCTTCTTTTCTGTGATCCTCTACTTCTCTTTTCTGCTTTCCCATGTTCCCCTCTCCTTTAATCTACTATTTAGCTATTTTACCATCAAAAGTGGAATCAAGCCTTGGTAGTGTGCTGCTCTCTGGTGGAAATGTGTTTTACTTCAACTGGAAATGATCCCATTGCATCGAATACTGTACCCTTACGAGTGAACAGTTCTTTTACAATCACGAAGACACTAATTTCAGAACCTTGATGTCCTTTTTCAAAACTTTAGATACAAAACTCGAAACTGTCACTTGTAACACAGACTGTCACATGTTCAAAGCACAGCATAGTATTTTCATATCTTTAAAGACACCTTGTGCATGCAGAATCATTAGTTCAAATTTATCATGAAATATCACAGGAACATTCACTTAGATCATCCACACACAATATACCCATAGTTTCACCATGTAATTGTTTGTACAATCATTAAATATTGTACTACAAAATACGTGATACATTTATTTATTTAGCAGATGCTTTTATCCAAAGCGACTTCCAAGAGAGAGCTTTACAAAAAGTGCGTGGGTCAATGATCATAAACAAGATGGCCCCAAACATTTCGGGTAGCCAAAAACTTGAAGCATACATTGTGAAAAGCAAATAAGTGCCAATGGGTAGAACCAGAATTGTCATTGTGTTCCTGGAGGAAATAAGCTAACATCTGATCCAACAAATCTTTCTTAAGTGCTGGTGTACTCCCAGAACAAGTGCGTTTTTAGCCTTTTTCTTGAAGGTGGAGAAACAGTTAGTATCTCTGATGGAAGTGGGGAGGTGATTCCACCATTGGGGGGCCAGACAGGAGAAGAGCTTGGGTTGGGAGTGGGTGCTCTTGAGAGGTGGGGTCACCAGACGGTTGTCAGAAGAAGACCGTAGGTGGCGGGTGGGGGTGTAAGGCTGGACGAGAGACTTGATGTAGTCAGGTGCAGTCCCGTTCATCGCTCGGAAGGTCAGTACCAGGGTCTTGAATCTGATGCGGGCCGTGATGGGTAGCCAGTGGAGGGAGATGAGGAGCGGGTAGACATGGGTAGGTTGAAGATCAGGCATGCTGCTGCGTTCTGAATCCTCTGGAGAAAGCGGGTTGCACATGCTGGGAGACCGGCGAGAAGCGACTTGCAGTAGTCCAACTTGGAGAGGACGTGTGCTTGGACTAGCAGCTGGGTGGAATGCTCATACAGGTATCTCCTGATCTTCCGGAGGTTGTAGAGGGTGAATCTACACTAAGGTGAAATTCAGGAATGTGGGCCGTGAGGGTGAGCCTGTCATCCATGGTAACCCCGAGGTTCCTGGCAGATGATGAAGGAGTCAACGTTGCAGATCCCGGGTGAATGAGAGATTGTGGGAGATGGAGGGTATGGCTGGGATGATGAGAAGTTTTGTTTTGGCAAGGTTCAGCTGGAGGTGCTTGGTTATCCAGGCGGAGGTGTCTGTAAGGCAGACCTCGATTCTAGCTGAGATCCCCAGATCAGTAGATCCCCAGATCAGTCGTAGGGAACGACAGGTACAGTTGTGTGTCATCAGCGTAGCAGTGGTAGGAAAAGCCATGGGATACATGTTTAATAAGATACTACATCACCATAAATGGAAGAGAGAATTTTACAGACAGTGAAATTATTGAGCAAAATCTGAAATGTATTGATGAAATACAATCAAATTACAACATTCTTAGTTTTTTTTCATATTAAAGCAAACATAATTATCTACAAAAGAAAACTATGCTACAGTATGTAAAACATGTAATGCAGTGTTCCTCACCTGGCTCAACAAAAACAAACAAACTAAGCAAAACAAAGGATAGATTTTGACAAGTTTTCATTCACATCGCAATCAATGTTTTCATGTGACAAACATCTCAGAAAGAATCTCTGTGCATGGCGAGTCTAGGCCTGATACTGGTGTGCCATGATGTCATTGCATGCCTCATCCATGGCCTGGAGAAGGGTAACTTGTTCATGAGGGTAAAACCATTTAGTACAGTAATAACCAGATGATTCAAGCCTGATGCTGTTTTGGTCATTTCCTCTCAAGTGTGTGTTAATTTTTCCATGGGATTCCACCAGAAAAATGATTGTGTCATTCATTTTTTTCAAAGCCTCTGATTCCAAATGACTTGAGTGTGTGTGTATGCAAGTTTGCATACTGATGTGTATAGAAGTGTGTGTGCGCGTATGTGTGTGCACACACGTATGTGTGAGCAGTCATTACTCTTCTCCAACCCAAACGACTGATGTGTGTCTGGAGGATGACAGGAAGACAAGAATTCAGGTCATTTCCTCTCATTTCCTCACCACTTCTAACCTTGTTTAACTAATGACTATATTACTGTAAGACCTTCTCTACCGGCGTTGTCTGTGGTCACAGCTCTTCTTAATCCACAGTGTGAGAGCCAGCTGAGTAGACTGATCCACATGTGAACAGTTGTAAAATAGTTTTGCGTCAAAAAAGACTATAAGAAAAGGAGTTGTAGTAAACTGAGTTGTGGTAGTGTACTGAATGGGCATTATTCCGTATTTCTTGTCAAATGAGAAGTTAAAGTTACTGTAATTAGCTACAAAAGAAAACTATGTTACAGTACGCAGAACATGTACTGCAGTGTTCCTCACCTGGCTCAAAAAACAAGCAAAACAAAGGATTGATTACTGTCCTACATTTCCATCAACCCTGTTTTGAGGATTTGGCCACAACTTTCATCCACATCGCAATGGTAGTTTTCATTTGACAAACATCTCTGAAAGAATCTCTGGGCATGGTGAATCCTGGCCTGACACTGATGTGCCATGATGTAATTGCATGCCTCATCCATGGCATGGAAAAGGGTTACTTGTTCATGAGGGTGCCTATCGTACACCTTCCACCTCCATGTGGAGAAAAATCAAGTACAAAGCCGCAAATTGTGGATGGGCCGGAGATCAAGTGGAGCTGGTTCATGCAGGGTACGCGGGACATAGCGTGTCACTAGCAACTCATCATATCACACAGTCGGGACGCACATTTTTAGTAGGGCAGGCTATTTAATCAGGATATTGCTGCACTCTGCATTGCTTAGTGTGACACACGATGCTCTGTTTAATCTGCTGCCTCCGGCTCCCTGGCTTCCACCCTTGATCCGTGTGTTCATTTCGTAGGTGGGAATGCGTCGTTGCTCTCTGCCTCGGATGTCGAGACGTTGTCTCGGTTGGGTGCGGCAGGGAGCCACTGCGAGCAGAACCATTATGCCAAATTCAAGTATTACAATCATGTATTGTACCGTGTGAAATAAAGCATCAAGTAAATTATTACTACTGAGTCCTCCTGCCTGAACCATGCTTGCACCTATTGAGCATGGTGTCAATGGATCTCGTTATACTGAAACTTTCATTCTCTAAACTTTGAATATTGTTTGTCAGTTTCTATAAAACTATGCATTAAGAAGAATAATGCAACAGTTACTTTCATTTTGAGCAGTAGTATCAATTGACAGATCATTGTAATGTAAGGAAATGACAGACATTTCAGATGTTATGTGTGAATTGCATTTTTAAAATGGTGATACTTTGATGTTAAGTTGTGTCATTTTGAACAGATGATTATAGCTCAATTAACAAATGATCCAAGGTGTATGTGTATTGTATCCAAGCAATTGAAAATCGTGTTAGCGTTTTGAAAAATTTGCATTTTGATCATCAGTTGTGAGTTTTGTTTTGTGTCTAGAGTTTTGAAAACGGACATCTCTGTTTTGAAATTTGTATCAAAGCGATTGTAAAAAAACTGTATTCCATAACTGTAGGCATAACACCTAATGACTCCTTTACAACTTTTTAACCCTTTCATGTTTTCTCACTCTAAGTGGTACTATTGTGGTTCTTATGCATGGGTGCCTCTGCTGTGCATACATGTGTGTGCAGTACGTGCAGGGTTTTGTGCCTGTGTTAGTGTAATTGTTTGCGTGTGTGCATGTTTGACTGCCTGCATGCCTCACTGTGTTTGTGCGTGCAACATGGGTGTGTTTGTGTGCGTACGTGTCGCTTTTAACCTCATTTACACAACATAGTTCCTGCAGGGGTGGCCGGGTCTCCTAGATCGAAATATATGAGAGTAGGATGAAACAGAAAAGATCAGTCAGGAATGTACTGTTGTTTAGAGAGAAGATTACAATCTTTTTAGATAATTTCAGAGAAGCTATGTAACAAACGTTTGAAAATGTCAACTAAGGAAATGTTTTTAAGGTCATTAAAAGTTCATAATCTCATGAGGAGCTAAAGACAAAGAGTATGGCACATAACAAATGCCTGGACTTTCTCTAACATTCAGTTCTCATACAAAGTGATTGAGATTACCATCAATTGTGTGCTGTAAGACAAAATGTTACAGTAGTTCTCACATTCTTATCATAATGTCCTGGAGACTGTTTGTTCCACTAGAAGAAATTAAGGTTACAGTGTATATTTCCAGTCATGTTCTTCTTGGAAGAAGGTATCTCTGTTGGAATCCTTAACCTTTAACAAGTATAACCTCATTATGTACGTTTGATTCTCCCAGTATTCTCAATAAAGACCATTATTATTATACATTTTTATCATAGCGTTTATACTAACCACATCCAGTCCAAGCCCTTTTGTCATGCAACAAACACACACTCATATTCTAATACCACTAAAGCAACATGTCATCAAATAAGAAGAAAAGTAACAAATAATAAAGTTATTTGAATTTTTGTCAGACTTGCTTAAAATATATAATTAGTTGGTAATAAATTACTTTTAAATAACTTGATAGTAACATTCAATTTATGACCTAAAACATCCAAGAGGTCAAAAAGTCTTACCAAACACTTGACACATAAAACTGATTTAGTGTTCCATTGCACATGTAGAGATCCAAGTGGATTTGACCAGACTAAGCAATTTGGCAACCCCAGCATGACTTCAACATATCCGGTCCACACGGATCTCCTAGATTGTGGGAGGAATGACTCGAGGGCTGTTTAGAAGGAAACCCCAGATTGGGCTTCTAATGGAAGAAGCTCTTTCTTCTTTGTGGTTTGTTGTAGAGGACATCATAGTGAAGCCTAGCATTAGCCAACCACAGCACCACCCTCAGACAGGTCAAGGCAGTGTGGAAAGGTAGAACCAAAACAGTACAGGCCTGGAGGCCTGCAGCCGTACCCAGCGAACCAGTGTCAGAGTCTGGGAGAGATTGAAGGCCAGCATGACTCCCCAGGGCCTGGTAGAGCCAACAGGCCTGCAGAGCCAGGGGCTCCAGTAGAGCAAACACCCAGATAAAGGTGCAGGCGAGTCGGGCAAAATAAGAGGTCCGCACCCAACGTGTCTGCAGAGGCCAGTGGGAGACCAGAGAGGCCTCTAGCCCCAGCATTCCCAACAGTAAAAGAGAAGCCAGGTGGTGGGCATCCAGGAATCCTTGACACAGCATTTCAAGCTGCACCACAAAGCCCACCTGCGTCCCCAGGCCCACCTCCACTTCCAGACCCACCTCCTTCGCTTGGTCCCCCTCTGCCACCAGGCCCACCTGCGTCCCCAGGCCCACCTCCGTTCCCAAGCCCAACTCCATCCACAGGCCGACCTGCATGCCTAGCCCCAGTCCCCAGCACAGCAGCACCAGAGCATCAGTGAGAGCCAGCTGTCTCAGCAGGACAGTGCTGGGCTTGGTGGAGGTGTGAGGGGAACGGAGCAGCAGGAGAGCCTGCAGGCTGAACACGCACCCTACAAGCAGGGGGAGCACCGCACCAGAAGGGAACAGCAGTACGATCACAACCTTCATCAGGAGGAAGCGACGCAGGGTTCCGTGAGCGTCCCCTCCTGGCCCTTGACACCAGCCTGCCTGGAGCTGCCTGCCGAGACAATTTAAACAGGCATTAGTGTAAGGCACCTAATCCAGCCTGACTGCATTGATATCCTTGTAAAGGTACAGGGTATTTCAAGGTCAGACTTTGCTACTCTAGTGGAGAAATCGACACAAATCTATACATCAGTTTCTCATCAATTACTCTCAATCATACCTGTTAAACCTAACAAAGTAAATCCAATGATTCTGTTATCCATTACTAACCTGGTTAGAGTGAAGTGGCTGAATCTCATTCTGTGTCTTCCTGGTGCCCGGCTGGTTGAGCTGGTCACGTCTGTCTCTGTCACTGGTATTCTTGCTGCTGGTCTGGTGCGATCCTGTCTGGTGGCAGATGAGCTGGTGTGAATGGGAGTTGTTTCTCTCACTTCTGACTCAGGGTAGTGAAGTGTCTTGCATGTGCGTTTGGGACCTGTTTCAGCCAATCACTGCTTGGCAGTGTCATCCCGTCTAGTCTGGAAGAGAGCCAGACTTTTCTGTGACTCACAACAATATTGGGTGTTTGTGTGTGTTTGTCAGTGCATTTGTGTGTTTGTGCCAGAGAAAGTGTGTGTGTGTGTGTGTGTGTGTATCTTTCATGAGGGGGAGGACAGAGAAGATTCACAGCCCTAGGCTTTCCCTGTCTGATTCTGACATCAGCAGACATACTGCTATATGTGAGGCATTTCTAAATGTGTTGTGCCATTATGAGTCTGTGGTGTTATGGGGAGACATGCTTGACTGCTTTGTTCACACACACACACATACACACTCTGCTTTCCATTGTTTCAACACGTTGTCTGTGTATAGAAACTTACCAGAAAACACATGGCCTTCAAACTATGCAGTTAAAGCTAAACAATTCTCAGAATCACCTTAACAACATGACAACATGTTTACAGAGTGTGAGAGAGACCTGTGTGTGAGAGTGGGAGAGAGACCTGTGTGTGAGAGTGGGAGAGAGACCTGTGTGTGAGAGTGGGAGAGAGACCTGTGTGTGAGAGTGGTAAAGAGACCTGTGTGTGAGAGTGGGAGAGAGACCCGTGTGTGAGAGTGGGAGAGAGACCTGTGTGTGAGAGTGGGAGAGAGACGTGTCCGTTACATCTGTGCTGATAGAGACTTTGATGTCATGATGTTTCATGTGGGAGGAGCATAGTGAGTCAGACTAAATTACCCACCGCTCACATGGGTTTGGTTACCATGTCAAATGGCTTCCATTACCACACTGTTCAGTGTTGTTCTTTGACTCACTTTTACGAAACAATTTCATTAATCAGTATCTGCTCAGAACTAATAGTTCACTTACGTATGTGTGTGTTTTTATAAGGCCTCTTATGTGAGCTAGGTAAGCTCTCAAAGCTTTTAAGTCCACACATACTGAGCCAATACATTTAGAGGTGAAGTAAATTTGAAGGGGACTAAAAATTCTAAGGTTTTGAGATGTTAATTTGTTAAGTGGGTTACCACTGTGTCAAGTGCTTCTTGATCATTACCTGTGGTTACCTCATTTCCAAACAGACCAAGTGACTGAGAGTGACTCAATTAGGGCTTCAACAAACGATTATTAGAAAGATTATAATCTTTCTAATCTTTTGTAAGCAAATCTCTTAAATTAGGCAGCAGCCTATACGTATAACTCAATGTTTTAACAAATTGCAAAAGTTGAATAATCATTCAAAGCCTACTGATTAATCAGTGAAAAAATAAATGATTAGTCGACTATTTTTCACTGATTAATCATTAGGCTTTGAATGATTACCTATTCAACTTTGGCAATTTGTTAAAACGTTGAGTTTTACTTATTTTAACTAATAAATAAAACCAGGAAATCCCTTCAGCTTTGCACTTTGAGTAAACTGAACAGGACAATTTATTTTAGTCCAATTACTCACTGTTTTTCATTGAACATAACCCTGTTGTCTTACAAATAAAGCTCTTAATGCTGCTGCCTAATTTAAGAGATTTGTTTACATTCCTCGCGTTATGTCTGTAATGCATGTCTAACTGCTGTCTGTGGACATGTTGCTACGGTGTTAGTATTCGTGAAGTACTACGTAATGCGTTTTTATCAACTGGTGTCGATAACTGGCTATCTTAGTTCCAGCTGGAGCACACTCACTCACCGTTTCCAATTCCTTTCGTGTCGGGATATTTTCTTTTTAAATGTTGCAGCATGCACGTAAAGATAAAAAATAAAAAAAAAGATGACGGTAACGCTCAGACATTAGCTACTCTGCCGCTGAGAGATAATTTTCAGAAACCAAGAGCAGCAGAGATGTAGGTTGAGATAGATATGGGAACATCCGCTTGCTTTGACTAGTTCATCTTTCTGTGTATGTCTCATTTTCAGAATGACATGTTTCATGCGCATGCCATCTTTTGTAATATTTGTATTTCTATATTGTAAATTACGGCAACTTATTTTTTATTTTATTGTATATTTTATTCTAATTCCACTTGGTATTGCTAGTTTATGTACCCTTAGTATAGTTAGACCACATATTTAAATTTAAGATTCCTATATGTTTATTGTATGCACCTCCCTGCCAAAGCAAATTCCTTGTCTGTGCAAACTTTCATGGCGAATAAATCCCTTTCTGATTCTGTTAAGTATCGAGTCTAGGGCTGCAACGATTAGTCGACAACGTCGACAATGTTACGGCATGCAGATGAAACCTGTCATTCTGAGAATGAGACATACAGACAAAGATGGACTGAAATAGTCAAAGCAAGCGGATGTTCCGGAACATCCACGGCCCCTGTTGAATTGATCTCAACCTATAACTATGCTGCTCTTGGTTTCTTAAATTGGTCTTTCGCAGCTGCAGACCAAAACAGATCTGCAGTGTCAGAGTATGTCTGAGCGTTACTGTCATATCTTTAGCTTGTTCTCAATTCCCTTGAGCAAGACTCAAACACTGAACATCTTACAGTTTAAATGCATTGCATGAACAGATTTAATAACTAGGAATGCTTTTCCATTTTCACTTTAACACAGATTTTCTGCGAGTAAAACTATTCATTGCAATTCAACATTATTTCAGGAATTCTGGAAAAAGGAATTAAGATGAGGTAGAAAACAGACAGAAAAACATCTAGGTGCAGCAGCCATCGAGACCCAGACTAGTTATCAGATGGGTTGCCAGACATTCACTGCAATCTGTAAATGGACTGTGTTATGAAGATTTACAAAGCACAGCTGGATTTAAGTCAAATAATGAGTTCCAGGAGTTCCCGGTATGGGACTAATGTTTAAGCAGCCTGTAAACAAAAGTTTGGCAATGGTATTCCGTAGTAGGGCATGCTGTCAGATTCCCCTGTGTCACACTGAGAAAGGAAAGGAGAAAGAGGAGTTGTGAAGGGAAGAAAGAGGAGAGTACAATTCTTAAGTAAGGAGAGAAACTGTCAGTTACTGTTTGTAAGCTGCAGTGTTTGTTTTGATTGTGATACCTTTGTAGAGGGGATGTGAAAAGAACAGGAAATTAGCAGGCACAGCAATCCAAATAATAATGTTGTTCCGTCCCCTGAAAGAAATTATTGAACCATGTGAACCATATGGCACTTATTGTCTTTTTAGTGAATTGAGTTAGCAGACGCTCTTATCCAGTGCATACATTAATCAACATTTCAGTAAAAGTGACGGTTTTAGCCAGTAGGCTAATTTTCATCCGCAGTCCCTGGGCAGGTTACTAAAAATACAATACAGACAATAACAATACAGACAATCATTGAACAATGAACACACGCAGGCTAACATAGGACAAGCAAGACGTAGCATACAGATAGAGCAACATCATAGCATACGAAAAGCAACAAAACAAAATCCATAAAAGCAACAGTGTTTCCACACCTAACAAGCTACAGACAACATGGAAAGCGACAATACACAGCTGGGATTATGTTCACAAATCTGATTGACCTTTAGCCATGTTTTTTGAGAAAGTGTGATAGGTGGTGCAGTTTTGTGTGTCTGATGGCAGTGTATTCCATACATGGGAAGCTCTTACAGAGAAAGCGGATTTAAGGTGATTTTCCTTAGGGGAACTATACAGTCACCTCTAATGGCAGACCTTGTGGATCTGCTGCCATATGTTTGGGTATGTTAAGTTAAGCACTGAGTGGAGGGGGGGCCAGGCCATAAAGGATCTTGAAAGCATGTGTCAGTGTACAGCACAAGATTTTACCAACTCAGGAGCTCATGCTTTAAGGAGGATAGCGATGGACAGATGGATAGGACAGTGATGATGGCTGTTGGGCTTTCTATCAAGCACTTTGAGAGCCTGTTTGTAGACAGACTGAATAGGTTTTAATGTTGTACAGCAAGCTTGGGCCCAACTAGTCAAGCAGTATGTGGGGGAGTATCATAGATTTGAAGTGCAGTTTTGCTACCTCTCTAGTCAAACAATTTGTATGAATCGGAAATTAGCTAGATCAAATTTGGTTATTTGAATGACCTTCTTCACCTGCTTTCTAAAAGAGAGGTTGGAATCAAGTATGATGCATGGAGCTTCTCCTCTGACACAGTCATCACAGACATCTGACTCAGTAGCATCTGTTGCCCTCTTTGTGAAGAACATGCAGACAGTTGTTTTTCACATTGAGATGCAAACACGAGTCACTGAACCACTCAACCTGGACCATTACAGTAATGAGTTATTGTGCAGCTTGTTGTTTGCTCTTTGCATGCACATATATCACTGTATCATCTGCATACATTTGAACTTCAGGACAGACAGTACAGACAGAAGCCAGATCATTAATGTACAGGTTGAACAGGAGGGGCCCCAGTATTGACCCTTGGGGCACACCCACATCATAGCTAAGAGTGGGCGACAGCTCGTTGCTCAGTCTGACACACTGAGTTCTGCCTTCAAGGTATGATTTCATCCATCTCAATTGGGGGAAAAGTTGAACTTCGACAATTTTGTGATGAGAATCTCATGGTTAACAGTATCAAAAGCCTTCCTTAGGTCCAGAAACACAGCCCCAACAACGCCCCCTTTGTCCATCTTGGACTTCACATTTTTCAGAAGAAAGCAGTTGGCCGTTTCTGTGGAGTGTTTCGCTCCGAAGCCAAACTGCATGGAGTGTAATGTGAAGGGGGTGTTGTTGAGGTGGGAGTTGTTCTGCTACACACTTTTCAGCAACCTTTGACATCACAGGTAGTATTCTAATGGACCGGTAGTTACTTATGCGGAATAGTATGCTCTGTACCATTTACTATCAAACTCTCTATCCCTCCATAACACCCAGCACTTTTCTCTTGATCCAAGATTCAAGTGACTTACTCATGCAGCTTGTTTGGAATCTGATGGTTCAAACCCCTTACTGGAAATGAAATAATTACTATGAAATAATGAAATATAGCATTGTTGTACAGTAGAGCTTACAATAGTCATAATGTTGTTCTTTCTGAGCATTGGCTGCATTACCAAGTTACAGTTTAACCACTCTGCTCCATGAGTGCCTTCCCAGTGACCCACAAAAACCATATCCACACTTTTAATTGAGTTTACCCTTTCTCATTTCCACTGAAACATCCCCACTCCATTAGCTAAACACTGTATTTGCGGCTCATTATGAGTCAGAGGAAATGTACTGCCATAAAAGCATCAGTTAGGAAGAGTGGGTCTTTAGTGCAAAGACTGGTATAACTCCCACTGCAAAGTCTTCTGGGAGCATGAAACATGATGCAATATAGGACAGAATGTCAAACAGAAGTTTGGCTTTGAGATGAACCCAAACAAAACAATGGTCAAATGATGTTCTAGGCGTGGTTGTACTCCCACACTCAGGGACATGCACAGGCTATGGCCAAGGTTGCCCGGGCAACTGCCCGTTTGCCCTCGAGTCGAAGTGCCCCTCTGAAGAAAATAAATAAATAATAGTAAATTTAAACAGCTGCAGAATGTCATGTAGACCTAGATTTTAAAAATTGCCACCCTAAACATTTCCTAAAGTGGCCTTATTCACTTCCAATCGATAAGCCTATGGGCAACGAGAGTGGAAGTCACAAGGTGGAGGGGGGTATGCCCCCTACTCTGTTTACTCTGCGGTACTGCACGCGACTACCACATGAGCCTGCATTTTCTTGCACTTAAGAGACGGTCACGGTTGTTTTATTCTGTGTCGATGAAAACTGCTTTGACGTTGTCAGAAAAGATTAGTTTTAAGTTGTGGAAATGTATAACAAACGAACAATCATCATAAAGTTTTATTAAATCAATTAAAATGTTCATAAATCCAGGCTCAGTTTGCCACGTTTAGCCTAAATAATCAGATGGCTAGCTTGCCTACCAGACAACCAGCCCGTTATCACATGCTAATTTTTTGTTAGGTAAACCAAGCTACATGCTACATGCTCTTATGGTTCTTCCCTCTGGCACTTATTTTGGTTGTTCACAATATGTGCTTCATGTTTTGCCTACCTGCAATGTTTTTGGGGCTTATCTTGTTGTTATTATCAGTGACCTATGCACTTTGTAAAGTTCTCTCTTGGAAGTCGCTTTAGATAAAAGTGTCTAAATGAATACATGTAAATGCAAATAAACTTGCTGTGGTGTCAGAGTGAGTTTAGGGGGGTGAGTGTAGCCAATGTGAATTGGTTAACCTCACTCCTCAAACAAAATCATAAACACAATACTTTTGTTTTTGCCCCCATTTTTCATGAGCTGAAAAAAACTAATTTTGTTCAGTGTAGTATAGGGTAAGATGGGGTGTCTAGTCCCCTGGGGGTAACTACCCCCCCCCTCCTCCTCCCTCTGCCATCATCATTTTGGTATATTCTTGAAACGATTCTGAGGTAAATTAATGAAAAAACATGAACATCTTAAACAGCTCCAGATATTCAATGTACAAGTATCAAGGCCTTTACAACAATAATTAACTTGTTTAGAATGAAAATGTTGGAAATGCTTGGAGCCCACTTCGTTTTTAAAGAATAGAGGTCTGACAGGTGTCTTGCGTGGCTAGACACACCAGACACACAGTAGGTAGATTGACTTAACTACACAAATATTGATTTAACCTTGCATCAGACACCGCGTGTAGGTATATCCTTTATAAAGGTAAACAAACGAGTAAAGCACTAAATAACTCGGACCCTTCCGAGAAGTGTACGGGCCTTTGAACTTCAAATTCTAAAGAAAGTATAAGGCTTATTTGGAGAAAGAAAAGTTAGTCCTGGCAGTGACATTACTGTGATGACATCATTACTGGCACGCGACGACGTGCGGAGCATCCTCACAATTACAACTCGGACTGAGAGACACATCATCACAGGACTAAACAATACCTCGCGTAAGCTATAGGCTTTACAAAGCTGCGTGCCGTGCATTCTGCAGGAGGTTCTGTACTGAAGTTCAAGGTTTTTGCGCTCCGCCCTGGTGAATAACGGTCTGGAATGTTATGGTAAGAAACGTTGTTTTCACAACCTCGTGAGAATTAGGGTTAGGGTTAGATTCAATGGTTAGGTTAGGTGACTGAGATTATTAAACTTCATCCTTAAAAAGTTTACTTCAGCTCTCGCCTCGGAGGCGTTTGCACTAGGTGCAGTCTCCACAGAACAACGGCGTATTAGGTGTTAGGCTTACGTTTTCGATTGGTATGAACAGAAAATTAATTGAACAGACCAAGAACAATAGGTTTCACCAAACTATGTAAGAGAACAATTAAGCAGGTTAAAATCATACATCCTTTTCACATAATTTTGTTTATTTTATTGCTTTTTTATACATGTTAATGTCAATGTGAAATGAAAAAAATATTCAACGCATAGCCTATCAAGGAAATGTCAGAATGCAGAAGTACATCGTGGTCATTCATGATGGGATTTGTGGTATCGATCTAAACTGCACCACGGCAGCTCTTTATCTCAAATACATTTTGAGAACAAGTCGCTTATAACAGGCGCACTTCATCACTCATTTCTCTATGCCGCCAATTTGCATAACACACATATCGCCTGATAACCGGTTGTGTTGGTTGGTTGTGTTGGTTGAGACTTAAAAGCTTGCACTGTTAGGCTACTTAAAATGTGTGTTCACCACTAATCAACCGCTGTAGGCTATCCACTGTAATCGAGATGCTGTTGTAAGCTATTCATGTTATTCTTCCACTTATTGCAGTGGATGCACTACGTTCTTTTTATTTATTAAATACGAATGGTATAATTGAAATTCAGAGTGAATAAGTAGGCAAGACAGGTGCACGCTTAACTAACCATCGAAATACTGTAAAACAGGAAATGCGTGATCACGAGTCTCGAGACTTGAGAGCCCTAATGTAACAGCTCTCACCTACGAATACACAAAGATTTTTACCATGGGCGTATCTAGCCCTATTTTGGGGGGGCTGGAGCCCAAAACAATAATAATATATATATATTTTTTTCATATTTTAAATCTACATTTGTAAATGTTTCTTCCTAAAACCCACTAATAGACACTATTTAAAAGGATATATATTTTTTTCATTCTTATGGGGGAACATTCCCCCAGACCCCCCTAGTTTTGCTGGGTCACAGGAGAAAGAATAGGTTTTGACTAGGGGCTTAGCCCCCCCAAAGGTGGGAACCTAGATTTGCCCCTGTTCACACACACTGAAACTTGTTTACAACACACACACACAATCTTCCTGACAAGCAGGATGTCAGTGAATTATCTTGGTTTCGAATTTCACTGCTTTCTTTAACCTCAAAGTTTGGTAACCTACAATCTTTTACTTGCCTTCCTCCTAAGAAATATTGTCCAATCAAAGGTAGGCTACTTAATTCCACAGATCCAAAACCGTATCCAGACACAATAGAACCTAGAATGACAAGAGAGTAAGACATGAAAACAACAAAAACCGCACGCCTTAAGCATTACCTCTAAGACAATTGCAAACAATTGCTCCTTAAAGAAGGAACACAACTGGTTGAATTTAGAGTATGCCAAATTTATGGATAAATATTGAATAATTAAATAACAACAGTGGAAGCAAAGCCCATCTTCGCACAAAAGCAGAAGGTAGGAGACAGCTATGTTATATGTATACATTTCCCACATATGTATGTGATATATAATACATTGTAAACATTTTTAATAAGATGTCACTACTACAACCTGGCTCTTGGGAGTCATCTGTCTAATTAGGATGCTATAGAGACACGACAGGATGGTGTAATCATTTGGAACTAAATACATCAGCAAAATGTAGACAACACACATTTGCAAAGAAAACATACTGCTACACAAAAACTGATAGGAAAATAGTATTGGGAAGTCATGCATTCACAAAGACTGGGAGCTAAATATTAACAGATTTTATTAACCTCTGTAGAAAACAGAAGGTTGAAGTTGTCGCCAAGCAGTGACTTGGTATTTCGGCGTACAGTAAAGCATTAAGGAAAGTCTTCTCACATGCTCACTCTTTCCCTCTCTTTCCCTCATTCTCCCATTCTTACATTTCTCTCTCCCTTTCTCTCTTTCTTTCCCTACAATTTGAACTTATTCTCTATCTCTGTCTCTCATTGTTTGATTTTCTTCTGTTTCTCTCTGTCTCTCTGTCCTTGTCTCTCACTCCCCCCCCCCCCATTTGTCACTCTCTGTCACTCTATCTCTTCATCTATCTTTCCCTCCTTTCCCATTATCCAGAGATGGAGCTGGACAACATGACTCTGAGGGACAACTCCAGCCAGACCTGTCCGTCCATCGATGAGTTCCGGAACCAGGTTTATTCCACCGTATACTCCCTAATAACCGTCTTTGGCCTGGTAGGAAATGGCTTTGCTGTGTTGGTACTGGTCCAAACCAAGCGCCAGAGCTCGCCCTTCCATGTCTACATGCTCAATCTGGCTGTGTCCGACCTGCTGTGTGTCAGCACGCTCCCGCTGAGAGTCCTCTACTACGTCAACAAAGGCCAGTGGAACATGGGAGATTTCCTGTGTCGCATCAGCTCCTACGCCCTGTACGTTAACCTGTACTGCAGCATCTTCTTCATGACCGCCATGTCTGTCACCCGGTTCATTGCCATCGTGTTCCCTGTCCAGAACTTGCGCCTGGTGTCTCAGAGCCGCGCTCGCCTGGTGTGTGTAGGCATCTGGGTGTTCATCTGCGCCGTCTCCTCGCCCTTTCTGATGTCAGGCGAGTACTACGACCCAGACACCAACAAGACTAAGTGCTTTGAGCCGCCGCCGCGCAAAGATAACGACCTGTCCAAGCTAAACATGCTCAATTACTTTTCCCTGGCGGTGGGCTTTATCCTTCCCTTCCTGATCATCCTGCTCTGTTATGCCGGGATCATCCGGGCACTGCTGTCACGCGCCCAGAGCTCACGGTGCAATCGCGGCTCGGGCTCCAAGGCCATCCGTATGATCATTATCGTCGCTCTGGCCTTTTTGCTTTGCTTCACACCTTACCACGTGCAGCGCAGTCTTCACCTCAGCTTCCTGACGCGCGCCGACACCACCTGCGACGAGGTGGTGGCCATGCAGAAGTCGGTGGTGGTCACGCTGTGTCTGGCAGCGTCCAACTCCTGCTTTGACCCGCTGCTCTACTTCTTTTCCGGGGAGGGCTTCCGACGTCGCCTCTCCACCATGCGGAAGCCCACCATGGTAGGGAACTGCAGGCCCCAGGCACTGCCCAGCCTCACAGAGAATCCTGAGGGGGAGAACTGCCAGCTGAAGGCCCACTGATGCTGTGCCAGTGACCCAGACATCAACACGCTTGAGAGAGAGAGGTGGGCTAGAGTTGTCACACGCTGACCCGACACTGCGTTGTGAGAGGAGCTGCACTTCCAGAGAAGACAGTCTTTTGTGTTTCTGAGGGTATTCTGTGGTCTTGTTAG
This sequence comes from Hypomesus transpacificus, assembly GCF_021917145.1. NCBI lineage: Eukaryota > Metazoa > Chordata > Actinopteri > Osmeriformes > Osmeridae > Hypomesus > Hypomesus transpacificus. Next base: position 6,595,605 of record NC_061060.1, read on the forward strand.
GAAAATCTTCCCAATATGGCGGTAGTGCTAACACTCCCTTCACTATCAAAAGGGTGTTCATTTCCGCTTCAGGGTGACCTGAAGTGGAAACTTCCTTCTTCCTTAGAATGCCACCAAGCTTGTTGTATGAATACACAGATTAGATTGCCCCATTGTCTGCCTCTTACCTGTTAATTAGTTTTTCACGCTTCCCCTCAAACCAAACACTGAAAACTAGTGTTGGTGCTTTCCTAATGTAGCTCTTAGCTTTCATCACCATTTGGTGAAATTATGCCTTCTTGCATATTTGAGAATATCATGTAACAACTTTAAAAGGGAGGATAGAGGGATAGAAGGATGGGGAGGGGGGATAGAAGGATTTTGATTATGTCATACAGACTGACAGACTATAAGGGCCTCATTTAATAACAGGATTGAGCCCATTTGAGGCGTAAAATAGTGGGTAAAGACATAAAACCGTATTTACAAAGGCAGTGCACTTGAGTAAAAACGCAGATTACCGCTGCTGGGAGGGTATAAGGGAAAGTGGATGTGTGCCGCAAAGAGATTGAGGAGAGGTGTATTTCGTCCTTGTAACATGTTAATGTTAGCTGTAACTTCGTGAACCAATATTTGTATCTCCTGTTCGCTGAACCTTCTTTTTCTTTTCCTCGAATCACTCATGGTGGCAGTAACATTTAGGCGATTTCTCCCGTCTTTTAAAGGCACGCTAATTAGGCCTAACACTAAAGGGCTGAGTAAGGCGCCAATTGCCTGACGAGGATCTGGTTTGATAAATACCGGAATGCGTGAATACACCGTGCGCTATTTACGGTTGGGCAAAGGCGCAGATGAAGCTGCGGTCGCAATGTTAGTAAATGAGGCCCCAAGTGTCAGGGGAAACATTTAAATGGTATTCCTTGACAGGTTTCAATCTCTATCTTACTAGACAATTGAATGATGGCATGTGTTTATGTATGTATATGAGCAATGTGTTGTACAGTAATTGATGTATTGAATTCAATATGTGATGAATTAAATCTAGTGCACTTAAATATTGGATAGGATTTGTCTCATGACTGGTTTCACGTTCATCAGGTCTGATGTTTGCTCGTGGCCAGTATTATGGGACAGCTGTAAGGTTGGAGATTTTATTATACCAAACTTCCATTTACTTGAAAGTTTGCACTCTTGCACACAACATACAACTTTTAAGTGTGCTTTAAATCCTGCCTGCTGTACATATTTCTACATAAAAATAAAAATGTTATTGTATGGTCCTGACAGCTTTATTCCTGTTGTTAGCACATAAGAACATGAAAAACACGTGACAAGGTGCATACAAGACTGCAATATATCGTTATGATGACAATCTAATGATTGGGATTAACACATGAAAATAATTTAATTTTCATTAGCCATTAAATATTGTGCTCCAATGACCAGCTCCAGGCATATCTGCAGTACACTCTTTCAGCCACTGTGTGTCAGCAAAGTGCAGAAATCCTCCTTTCTGCGCTGCATGTTGAGAAAAGTGTACCCCCCTTTGACCCTGACCGGAATGTAAAACAATCAAGATCAAGTTTAGTGTAAAGTCTACCTTTCATATTTTCATATTTGTCTCCTTCAATAAATGAATGAGTTTGTTACTAACTTAAGAGTAATCAAAGGGTGAAAGGCCCTGTGTGTGGATCTAAGGTTCAGTCTGTGACAGAGAGCTGTAGAACTTCATGTAAGTTATTGGGAAATGTATATAAATTCTTCCATTAAATTCTTATCTTCAAGTTCTGAGAACACATTTCATACAGTACACATTCATGTTACAGCTAGGCTCTGACACATGATACATCTTTCTATGTCAACGCAGGTTAGATGTTGTGTCAGCGCTTTTACTTTCCTGCGCCTCTTTGCTCTCATTCAGTCGATTCTGCCAAAAGTCACGTTAGAGATGAAGCTCAATGTTCTCGCGGTTTCCTCAAGATAAGGGTTATCCGGTGACCTCTGCAATGTGGAGGGAGGTACCGCAGAGCAAACGTCAGCATGTAGGAGGGCTAGAAGACAGTCTGCAGTGAGTCAAGACCCAGAGAGGAACACACAAGGACACTTACATTTACATTTAGTCATTTAGCAGACGCTCTTATCCAGAGCGACTTACAGTAAGTACAGGGACATTCCCCCCGTGGCAAGTAGGGTGAAGTGCCCTGCCCAAGGACCCAACGTCACAACGTCGGCGTGGAATCGACACTTGGGTCAGGCTGTCCAGGACTGACAGTGTGTGTGTGTGTGCCTGCATGTGCATGTTTCCATTTCCGTAACGGAAGGGCAGGAAGGATGCTAGAACAACAATGGGCAATTTAGCATAATCACTGCCCATTGTAACTGACATCATCGCTGTTGTGATTGTGCAACACACACACAGGGTATGTGTGTTTACTTATTTGTGAATTCATTTGCATGTGTATGAGCATGCAGAGTATTGCATGTCTCCACATGTGCTGGCTTCTGCATGTCTGTGGCACAACCTAAAACTGACCCGAAGCCAAGTGTGAGAGCCGCCCACAAGCTCCTACACCCTTGTTAGCTTCGGCAGAAGGACAAAAGTGGCTGTGGGTGTGTAAGGGTGGGTGTCTCAGGGTTGATGGGTGGGGTCCAGGTTCAAGGTTCAGGGGGTGGTAGCTGAGGTGCAAACAGGGGACTGTGGGGGTCTGGAGTCTGGAGTCTGGAAAACCACTGTAGCCCTGGAATGTTCCTGAATTCACATAAGGAGTCGATCACTTCTCACTCAATAACCAACCAGCTGAAACATGAACATAGCTAATGTCACTGGTGCTAAGTCAGACGTTAGTCTGGTTGTTCACCCCAGTGCTGTGATAGTCCCCAGCCCCAGCTCCCTGTCCTCTCACACAACTCCCCATGCCCCAGATCCCTACAGTCTCCCCATCTCCCACCCAGTCTCTCTCCTCTACAATTCCCCTTTGTCCCAGTTACTCTCGTCGTCCTTCTATGTTTTTGCCTTAATTGCCAAGTCTCTCTGTGACAATCCAGCTATTTTAATCCATCTCTACCCCACCCCATCTCCCCTTCAAGTCCCCCTCTCCTATCTTATTCTTCCAATCCTTCTCTCCCACCCCATCTCTCTCATACCCTCCTTACTAGGGTCCATCTCCTTGCTAACATGAAACCCGTGACTGAAGAGCCGGCCTCCTCCACAGGGCCTGTGTACTCCACAGAGAGTATTTTTGTCTGCCAGTGTATTTCTGTCTCCTTGACTAGCACGATGTGACGCACACACTCCTTGGAGAGAAAGGGTCTTCAGTGTTTGTGACCCTCCAGTCAAAATGTTATCACCCCATCGCTTTCCAAATCATATCAAGTCTTCTGGCATTTACCAAACCCCACATTTTCCTAGAAAAGACCAGAACCAGTGTGTTAGATTTTGTAATCAGGGCACAAACCATTTACAAAGTTAAATTGAATGACAAAATGATTAATGTTAAAAGATAAATGAGTAATTCAAAGACTTGTAGTAACTTGAATACCTAACTCAGGCTTTTTATGAAATCTCTAACTGATATCACGGTATACTTTGTGTAAATATGACACAATTTCAACTCTGTTCTATTTGATTAAATGAGTCATATTTACTTTAAATATTTACTTTCCATTCCTTAAATAACAAATGTAAAAGGCCTAGAAAATTGTATTTCCTCGTGCAGATATATCACAGGAAGTGACGAGAATAACATTTAGTGGAACCTTTCAAATCTTCACGTACGACTGGATGACAGGATAACCAAACACGTCATGTTGTAGACAGAAATAGCACAGTAGTACTGTGAACCTCAAAAGAGCCCATTTGCAAACTGAAGAATTTCCTAACATACATGCCAGAATGACATTAAAAAAGACGACCGGGTCCATCTGGACGAAAAATGAGTCTGGAATTACAGTGAAATGGTAACTTTATTTATTTATTGCCCAGAGGCTATGGGACTCTTCTGACTACGAGGAACACAAGAGGCCCTTCTGTCCCTAATCAGCCAAGCGGCCCCATCCCTCAGGCTCCTGCTAATGTCTCATTCATAATGGCATACTCTTCCTCATTTACTGATAAGGTGATACGCCCTGTCAAATCAATTCATGTGGATCGGTCTGTGATGTGGTACTGTGTGGTTGTGAAGCTTTTTGCCTCAATAGTGACCCTGTGGAATGCAAATTTTATTGAACTCCCCCCTCAAACACACAAATTATCTACTGTATCTTTTTCTCACTTTCCAACTCTGAAAATAACACTCTGAATGTATCATGGCTAAAACAATGTACATGTTGTTTGCTGAAAATAAAACATTGGTTTCTCGCACCCCTGACCTCAGTCATGATCCTGACCCTGACCCTAAGCTTCGTTTTATTCACTGTTGCCCCCACACTAAGACACTCATCATGAGGGATAACGACCGCATGCCTCAGTCAACAGGAACAGGCCCACAGGAAACTGCTGTGAATGACCTCTGGCTTGTTTGCTTGCTTGACAAAGTCCAAAGTGGATCACTCTACCTAGGTGTAAAGTCAATGCCACAGCACATCATGCATAATCTCAGCTTTGAACATCTGCCATCAGTGATTTGATACACCACAAGTGGATAAACGATATTGTGGCTGTTGTATTGTGTGTGTCCAACAGAGGGCGATAGTGGGTGTAACTGTTAGCGGGAAGACAGATCAGAGTTTAGGAGGAAAAGCATGTGAGATGGTATATATATATATATATATATAAGAGTGAGCAGAGGAGAACATGAACACTGACTTGACAAAGACTGGAGGAGGGGGCCACTGGCACAAAACAGGGCTTTGTTTGCGTTCTGTGGGCTCACATCTTCTGACTCTAGTGTTCCAGGACTCTACTGAAGAATACGGCCACCAAGGGAAAGCCGCTTGGTGAAACAAAAGTTTGCTGGAGTACGACAATGTAGAGGATTTGGGGATTTAAAGATAAATGATTCACAATAACATGGTTCTCTCTATCTCTAGAGAGTAACGAAACACCAAAACCACTTGAGTCAATCTCCAAAGGTTAATATTCTTTCCATCTTGGTCTGGATACCGACAAATCTTTGCAAGTGTTCTTTATGATGACATGGTGGTGAATCCCTGCATGTGTGTGTGTGTGTGTGTGATGGTTTGCCTTGTTCATGTTTAACATCGATCATAAGAGGAAATAAATAGAATATAATAAATCAATAAAAACAGTCACAACCTTTCGCAATTCTTTTTTTTTTTACTAGGAAGAGGCATCCTAAGGTTTGGGGTGTGTAGATTGTTATTTTATTTGCTGCTTTTAAGCTTTTACAAGTAGTTTAAGAATTTGGAAAGAAGCTTTGAGAGCTTCACAGTTTATCCAGGCTAGAAGGAGCATTGGAACAACCAATGTTGTCTTGATTGTTCGTGGGTTTGTATAAAAGTTTGCTTATTGTAAACATTTGTAACTATGTGGCTTTGTTCTAATGTCTGTCTTCTCTGTGATACTGAACATTGAAATAATGGAATGCAAGTATCTTCAACTCATTTTTGTTTTAGTTTATTTTTGTTGAGTTGGCTATCATGGCTAGTATGAACTGTACACTATAGATGGGAGGGATAGTCAAGGATTCTGCAAGGGGCGTCTCAATACTGCCATTTACTGGCATTCAAACCCATAATGTTGGTCTGGCATGTGCCTTTTCCAACAAATTAATTTGCGTTGCTTTGGTGGCTTGACCTTGAACATTAGGACAGTCACAGACGGAGGGCAGGGCTCAATGGGTTCCATCAGCTGGGGTGAGATTTATCTACAGGTTTGTCCCTGAACAGTGTCACTGTCTATTTGTCGTTGGGCCTGGAGCCTGGTTAGGTTGCAGACTCATAAGGCTGCAGATTCATCCAGCTGATCACAGCTGGGATCAGGCGGCATCACCCAGGGAAGGATCACGCTGGCCAACAGATAAAAGACAAAAACAAGGAAGTGTGTTTGATCTAGCTCTCTGGGCTGTGGATGTTCTGTACCGTCTTCTGTTTAGAGGGGACGCCACTGTGGGCCTTTGTTTCAGGGGTCTTGTGTCTGAATTTCTAAGCCAAGGTTAAAAAGAAACACCGTTGTGGCTTAAGGCTAGGTTTGGTTTGAAATAGATGTCTTGTAAACAGGAGTGTTTATGTCTCCTACCTTTACTGGCCTTAAAGAGAAGTATGTGTAAGCATATGAGTGTGTTTACCATTTTAACCCCAGTTACGTTAATAGGTGTGTGTGTGTTCAAGTTCAAGTTCAAGTCTTTTCTTTTTCAGGTACACAGAACAACACAAGGTTAGACTGGGCACTGAAATTCTTAAGACAAGACTGGCATAGACCTGGCATAACATAACATATAAGTACACGGAACATAATTTACATCTATGCTGAGCTTAAATAAGTGAAACTTCCTAAATATACAGATAGCAATAAATAATCGACTATACTAACCCCAATACTAAAACTTCCTAAATTACAGATAACAATAAGTAGTACACTGTACTAACCCTAAATGCACATAAAACCTATTTCAACCCTATAACCTATTCTAACCTAAGTGGAGTATAGTACAATAATGCAAATTTGCAGATCAGTGACCAAGTCAATGACCATACAGGAGCCTGGTGGCGAGGTATAGTGAGGTACAGTAGTGCAATGTTACTGATGGTGCAACCAGTAGCTGAAAGTGACAGAGTATAAGTGGCTAGTGTGCAGTAAATCAATGTCCATATCAGTGTCCATTCAGAAGCCTGATGGCCCTTGGGTAGAAACTGTTGTCCAGTCTGCGTGTGCGCGATCGGATGCTGCGGTGTGTGTGTGTGGGTATGTGGTACGGTACCATATAATCTGTGATGGTCTATTCCACTGAGAGTTTAACTGTCTCTATCACCTGTATATTCTAATGTTTCTCATGTGAGTTCTCATGAGTTTCTCATGTCCAAGTAGCAAGAAGAAGACTGGGAGAGACTGGGGTAGACTGTGCATGGTTGAGGGGGACTGGGTAGACAGATGGACACAGAGGGAGACAGTGTAGACTGAGTGCTACTGTGTATGTGGAGGGTCCAATATGCTTGGAGGTTAAACCTGAGGGGTTACTCCCTCAAATGGCCATTGTGTTTTCCCATCACATGACACCTGGTCACAGACTTTTAATCAGAGCTGGAAAGATCCTTCCCTTTACAGCACACACAGATAGTACGCATACACACAAACAGTATACATGCACACATACTCACAATAAGCTGTTTGTTTTCCCCAAAGAATGTGCAGCCCCACGTTCATGGTGGCTGCGTTTGTGACTTATAGCTTTCTTCTCCTCCCTTCATCCACCTCTTCTTTCTTCTTCTCTTTTCCCTAGCTTCTCCTCCCCCTCTCCTCTTCCTCGTCATACTGCTTCGGCTTCATTCATCCACCTTCTCTTGTCCTTCTCCTCCTTCACCCCTGCTCCAACCGGCCACATTCAAATTAACGTTTTTATTCACTTAATATCAAAGTTCCGCTCATGAACTACCAACTGATACCCTTGGAGCATGGGAGCAAGCACACGGCCCTTCAGACCTGTCGGAAAACTGACGTGTCCCAATGAAGCCCCAGTTGATGTAGCTTCCATCAGTTTTTCCTGAGCTCATGTTTCATTACCAAAATGTAAACATGACATATCACAGATCAGAATAAGAGGACTGCTTGGTGCTCAAACAGACATAATGGCTGACTTAGGACCCCAACATATGAGAAATTGGATTTAAGGACCCATATCTGATGGGCTTTGTCTGCTTAGTCCCACAGCCTGATGGCCTCTCTGGCGCTACACCAAGATTTATGAAACTCGTAACATTTATTAGATTTACTGGTATTAGTCAGTCTCACAGGCCGGAGACACAGAGTCTATAACATTTAGACATACCGCGACAGGAAAACTTGACCATGATAACTTTCTCAGACACAAAAATCAATTTTTGTCCCCTTTCCAATTGTGTGTGTGTGATAAGTCATGTTTCACCACCTGTGCTTTAGTTTCGATGCCAGAAAGTTATTCTCAAAGCATGCAAATTGATATGTGATCCTGTGTTGAGCACAATTGCACAAAAATGCATCCAGACACAAACACACACATGCTTCCACACCCACACACTGTGTTTCCAGTGTCCAGCTGTGCTCTGTCCCAACCTCCTACCAGAGGAGATCAGGCCCTGCAAATCACTGTTCAACTACACTCCACTCCACCCAATTCCCACTCGCACGTAAAGGCACACAAACACACACCCCTTATCCCGACTCTGCTGCCGCCCCCTTCCAAACACACACACACACACGCACATGCACACACACACCCAAACACACACACCAAACAACCAACCCCCAAACACACACACACACCTGAGGGCAATCCACTCCATCCCATGATCCTGCTTCTTGGTGCTAATGGTGTGTGCATCCACAGACCAGAACCAAGAAAATCAGAAGCAGATGTCTGGTCGAAAGTCTGTCTGTATAGCAACACCCCCCCCCCCCCCCCCCCCCCCCCCCCCCCAGCATCACCGAGCCCCTGTCCAACAGGACATGACAGGTAGGATGACATGACACGGCTATGTGAGCCTGCAGTTTAGATATAGGACGTGTGATCAGGTACAGAGAGGGAATGTGCTGATTGTGGTCTGGTCATGCCTTCTAGTGTTCCCACGGGGCTGATACTCAGGAGAAGGACCCTGTCTGCCTGCCTGCCTCTCAACCTGCCTGCCTGTCTAACTGTCAGTCAGACTATTGTATGCCCTGTCTTGTCTCCCTCTCTTTCTCGCTCTACCTCCATAAACTCAGGTTTTGGCTGAGGACGGCTCCTACTCTGGTCTGATAGGGTTTGAGGGCCATGTGGGGCCAGGAGAGTGCCAGTTTATGTGCAGACACACACACACACACAGAGGGGTCGATCGGAAGCAGATGTATAGCCGGACGGTTCCAAGTCTTCACAGTATACTGTTCGTTGATGTGTAAGCTATCTCCTGTCCAGATCAGTCTCTTAGTACACAGCCTGATATTAATCCTTGTGAAAATGTCAGGTCTTGTGAAATACAATGTAAATCAGTCTCAGCTGGACTTTCCAGACACAGTTCTCAGAATATGGCTCTTCATCTCCTCCACTCATCTCCTCCACTCATCTCCTCTCCTCTTGAGTTGTTGTTGCTGGTAGAGTCTAGGACCTGTTGGACCTCTGTAATCTGTGTAACATGGCCACCACTCTGAACTGTTGACAATCGCCTGCTTTGTGTCCCCAATTACAGTGTCTGCCAGCCACTAATAGGACACATGAGGGGTGCATTAGTAGTTGGCTGGTAATTCCCCATATTATATGACTATTAGATGGCAAAGTGAATTCTTACTCACACTAACATACCATATAAACACAAATACCTGCACATACATTGCAACAACAAACACATGCTCAATGTCAACAAGTGTCAATTAGAAGCCCCAAGAGAAAACACAAAACTGTCTCAAAAACCTGATAAGAGAGAAGCAGAGAGACAGAATCGCAGGGTGGCAGACAGGAAGAGAGACAGACAACAGACATGCTAAGCAGCCACACCAAACCCTGGTAATACTCGGCAAGGCTCCATTCCAACATGAACAGGTTAAGATGTAGTTATGGATACCTCAGATATGTGGAATGACACATTTTCCTTGTGTGCCATTGTCACAGGTGTAGTCCCATCGCCCCTCAGTATCGCTTCCCGCTGATCTTGCCCACAGCCGTATTTGAGCTCAGGCCCTCTGAGTTTGAATGCAACGACCACCTCTAAAAATATTGTGTGATTGTTTTTTCAATGGTGTGGATGGTCAGTATTTATTCAGAGGAGAGAGTTTTCACCAATTCAACTTGGGTACACCATCAGGGGCTGGAAGTCTCATAAGGATCATACAAATGGGAACACATTTTCTCTTGGCAAGCTCTCTTGGTAAATCTGACCATCCGTCATACTCTATGTCAACCTATTGAATCTTTAGTGCCGTGTCCAACTGGCTCTTGAGCTACCCCCACTAGCTCCATCTCTCTCTCTCTCTCTCTCTCTCTCTCTCTCTCTCTCTCTCTCTCTCTCTCCCTCTCATTATCTCTCTCTTTATTTTGGGAATCTTTCACTCACTCTATCATCTATCTTTCTGAATCTCAGACTTTCGTAAGAAGAGTAAGACTAAAATCAAGAGAGAAGGGGAGAGGAGAGAGTTTGACCACACTGCAGGCAGAAAACAGAAACAACTTCCAGAATATAAACGTTGACATGCAAGGTGAGGGTAAGCGTAAGCATATAGGACACTGGGCTTAGACTGAGAGACTGTCCTTTAGGCACTGTTGTGTTTCTAAGGGAAATTCACATCCTGCCCCACAGTTCCACACAATAGCAATGATCTTTTAACTTCAACTTACTCTTATTGTATACTGAAGGAGAAACAATAGTTCCGTATGGTCACAGTGGTGGAGAGAGTCTGGACCTGCCCCTGGTTCCTCTTCACATCTGTAAGAGGTGCATTCAAAGGTCAACAAGGGAAATACTTCTCAAAAACACAGTTTTTATTTTCTAAATATTCTCTCTCATTCTGTCAGTCTCTCTTTCCTCTCCACTCTCTCCTTCAGTTTCCTGCACAGGAACACATAAGGGAGGAAGTCCACACCTATCCTGGATCTCTCTCTCTCCATCCCCCACTCTCTCTCTTTCTCTGTCTCTCTGCTTTCAAATTGTTGCTGACTGGGAATGGAGACCTTTTGCCCTCCCAGTAATGCTGTAGTCCTTCCAAGAGGTCCTTGGCTAACAGGCCGGATGCATGCAGCAGGTTTGTCCCTTTGTTGATGTCACTGCCTGGGCCAGCGTCCGGTTTCCCATGGGTAGGGCCAGGGGGGCGGAAGGGGAAAGGGATTGTGTGCATGCGTGTGTGTACATGTGTTAGTGTGTGTTTGTGTGTGTTAGTGTGTGTGTGTGTGTGTTGGGGATAAAGGGTTGAAAGGGTTATCAGGCAAGAAGGGGTCGAAGGGGATCATTTTTGGTTGGAATGAGTGACAATCAGTTGTCTCATTCTCAGACTCTGCACAATGTAGAGTGATGCTACAACTGCCTCACCCACCGTCCCCCACAAACACAACTGTATCTGGGATGGAATATGGAGAGGTCTGTGGAGGGCATGGGTAGGGCTGATAATGATACAATGGTTATTTCTGCTCCGGATGCAATTTTCTAACCTTAAGTCACAACCAATGGGATCCTTATTCTTTGAAAACACATTTTAGCAAGCAAGTATTTCCCAAAAGCTTTATACTTGTGGACAGGAACACAAAAAGTGCCTATTCACTCACACAAGAAAATTTACATTTGATTGCACACACACATAAACACGCACATTCAAGAGAAGAGCATGCCAGAGGAAAGATAGCTTCCACATGCAGCCATTGTCTTTCCTCACTGGAATATGAGGATGGAGGAGTTGTACTAAACTCTTGATTGAAACTCAACACTGGGACAGGATTGGACACTGTGACCCACATGCCCAATAAGTCTCAGTTCATCATGCATGTCAATAAAAACTACTGTCATCTTTACTGTTGGTGAAGCTGTGTTTTAGTCCTGCTTTACAAGTCTCTCTGGGATCTGTAAACTGTAATTCACCTTAGCTAGCTGCTGCTTGTTGTTAATCAACAGTGAGTTTGGGAGTTCCTTCAGGCATCCTGACACTGCTGCTACTGTGGGGTCTCTGTCTGCTACTGGTCTGTTACTAATGCAGCCTGTATTGTGCATGCTGGACAGCTACTGGGATCAGGGACAAGTTGAATGGCCAAGTGCAACAGCTCTCTGATCCCAGCTGGAGGAAAGAAATGGCTTTTAACAATGGGAAATAGATTGATTGCAAATTGACTTGGATTGACGATTTAGTTACAAAAGTATTACAGTTGTCTATAATGTGAGTTTAGATGACATGCGTCTTGTTCATTGATGTGAAATACTCCAAACTCCAAACTCATTTTATCCAGCTCCAGTTCATGTTCCATTCTGTGTGTCTTGTTTTTTGGAAGTGTTAAAAACTATATAATAACATTAATTCAGTCAATAAACCATATTGACCCCAACAAATGGACAAAAACACAGGCACCCAGACTGTTAAAATAAAAACAAAAGCATATAAACACACACATATACCAGACACATACAGACCCTTACACATAACACATATCTATCAAAACAGCATGTGCACACACTCTCACACAGACAGACACAATCACAAAAACATGTCTCATTATCAAGGCCTAGTCCTGAGAGGATAAGACACATGGAGTCAATCCAGACAGCTGGAGAGAGCATACCTCCTGCATGCAAAATGAAGCTCCACCCCTTGATTTACACACTATCAAATATTGAAAGTCCTCTTCATTTTCTTTTTGACAACCATATCATAAAAACACGAATCAATTTTTGACAGTTTGAAATAACATGACCAACTGTGACACCATGGCACAGCACAGCGGACATGAATCTACAGTCCTCATGAAGGTGTATCAATGATGAAGCACTGGGTAGGAAACAACAGACAGACATGGTAATAATGTCTCATGCTATTCGCCAGACAATAGTTAGTTGTATATGTTATAGAAAAAGGTTTGAACACAAGCCTGTGACCTCACCAAAGCCACATGGCTCAAAACTTAGGGTGCGGCCCGTGTGTGTGCTTTGAGCACTGTGTACGTGCTGGGTTGTGTCTTTGGAGCCCAGGTCTAAAGTCTAAACTCAAATTTAACGTCTGACTTGTCTGCATTGGATCACTTACACAATGTGTGTAAGTACGGTATCTCTGCCATGTATATTATAAGTTGTTGTGAAACCAAGCCTGACCCATGAGAGCAGACAGGGGCCAGAGCTGGGGGCCAGGGCCAGAGCTGTGAGGGATAGAGCAAGAGAAAAAGACAGAGACAGCTCCCAGCTCAACACATGACATTTTATTCAGTACATACATACACTGTTTTTTCCATGTATGGCCTACATACACTGTACTGAGCAGGAAAGCCCCAGGGCCTAACTCTCTGCTGTCTGAGGTTTCATAAAACACAAGTATGAATAAAAACGGAACTGTCGGTAAAACTTGTTCGAAATGTCTCAGTTATGAGAGGCTCTGTGAAAACAGAAAGCTTTCACATCAATGTATAGAGACATCCTATGCAGCCCTGGAGGGGTCTACATGAGTTTCTAGGACCCAGCCCGCCCCAGGAGCCCTACGAGCTGGGGTCCTCTCACTGAGAACTTGCCCGCCGCCCCTGGAGCCCTACGAGCAGGGATCCTCTCACTGAGAACCAGCCCGCCGCCCCTGGAGCCCTACGAGCTGGGGTCCTCTCACTGAGAACCTGCCCGCCTCAGGAGCCCTACGAGCAGGGATCCTCTCACTGAGAACCAGCCCGCCGCCCCTGGAGCCCTACGAGCAGGGATCCTCTCACTGAGAACCAGCCCGCCCCAGGAGCCCTACGAAGAGGGATCCTCTCACTGTGAATGTGCCTGAGGAACCACAACTCTGGACCATCTGAAGAGAGAGAGAAGTTTGTCAACAAAGATATCTGCTCAGAGATAATGTGATCCGTGATAAATATTGGAGATCTTTTTGAAGATCCAGGTCCTGTGTATCTGCTATCTCCTGATGTGGAGTGGTTTCCTGTGAGAGAGGATGAATGGTGTTTACAGTGGGATAAGTAAGACGGGTTTAGAGTTTATTCCTACGATGCTCTGGCTCCTTGCAGGCCAGAGCACAGGAGCAGCAGCACGTCCACACGATTCATTAGTCATACAAACACAAGCATGCATGCTCAAATAGACACACGCACAGACACATAGTGTGTGGTTGAGGTGTGTAATGAAGATGATCTGTGATAATGGCATTGTAACGTTTTCATGATGTTTTATGAGAATAATTACAGGTTATTAATAACAACTTCCCTAAAAATAGAATAAGTGAGGGGTGTTTCTATAATTAGTGTGCCAGTGGACCATTAACACACCCAGAGCCGTAAAAAACATATGTGTGTGTGTGTGTGTGTATGTGTGCATGTCATTTGAATTTCTGAGGCTGAATAATACAGATGTGGTTTTGTATTAGACTTTTCTGTTTGACCATACACACAAAACCCTTTTAGCTTGTTGTAGCTGGTCCCATTCAGTAAAAGAATGTTCTCTAGACAAAGCTTGACCATCCATCATACAGATTTAATTTGGGGAAATGGATGGGGTGGAGGAGTGAGCTGGCTATTGTCTCTTGTGTGTACGATATTTTAGAGAAGCTGGTGCAGTTCCTCTGTTCACACACTGGATACACATTGGAACCCAAATGTGCATGCTTTAGAGTAAGGATTGTGTGTTAGCCTATTCATCTCTAACAGTTGGATTGTGTGAGGATGCATCACAAGGCAAACTTCTATTCGTAAGAAAAGCAGAAGTAATAGTCACACGCAAAAGTAGCTCAAAGGCTACATTGTTGACATAAGAAGAATACAAATCAATGTGTTGTTTGTAAAGCAAATAAGGTAAATGTTGCTCAGCAATAACCTACTGAAGCCTATTGACGCTCTCTCAGAAACATGCCATTTACTGCATTTAGACAGTCCAACTTACAATAGGCCTACATCAATGCCAGTCCACTCTAAATAGTTTGTAGTAGAAGAGCATGGTCGGCTTTTAGTTTCGAGACCAGAGGAAGATTGGGTCCTGGCACATGTGTCTGCGATTTGATTGGTTGTTGAAACAGGGCTCGCGGCTATAAAGTACTGCACTATCCCCGCGCGTCAGAGTCCATCACCAGCAGAGAGAAGAAGTTTGGACAAATTATGTAGGTGGCGGCTGGCGGGACAAGGAGTCGAATTAGCTTAACTAAGTCAAAACTGCAAAGAGAGGAGCAAACACAGAGAACACTTGGTCATTTAGTGGATTTGAACACATACGGATGTGCTGGGTTGTTGATTGGGACTCTCGAAAACAACAAACAGGGTAAGATAAACATCTAAACTCTGTGCTGGGACGGAGAGATGGCTCAACTTCACTAACGCTTTTAATTGTATTAAACTTGACCTTGATTTAATTTTGCGTTTTGGGTCGAGTATCGTGTTATGTGGCTCTACGCTCAACCTCACGCAACGTTGTAATTGATTTGGGTTATTACATTACATATGCGGTTACTCACAACAAATATGTACCCATAAATTAAGGTTTCTTAGTTTTAATTTAATGATTTGAATTTGATAGACATCGTTACCAATTGTATCACTCTCCCTTAAACCTATTTACAGGTTCGTTCTTCTTGGGCCGTGACATAAATGCAGATACTTTGTTTCACAGAAACAATTTCGATTAAATGTATATATTCAAATAGAAGCAGGCTATAATGTACTGCCCTGGATGCCCATAGCCTATGTTTGTTAAGTATCTTTGCGTTTGGGTGAGAACTATCACACGCACCCACGCACGCACAAGCACAGCTCCTGTGTGTCTTCATGCAAGACCAGGAAAACATCGCAAAATGTTTACATTGAAAGCCACAAACACAAATGTAACTGTTAATGTAACTAAAATGACATGCAACAAAACAGGTTACATATAACGGCTAGCCTGATACGTTATTTTAATAACTAGCCTACATTTAATAAATACTTATAATTGCTTCTAAGGCATGATGATCATGAATAAATATGTTAATGTCAAAATGTTGGTTGCCATGGCATAGACTAATCATTTCTTACACTCAGGTCCATCTTTCCCCTTAAATCCTTTTATTTAGACTGAAACATAAATACCAAACTGCAGCATTGTCAAAGTCAATTTTAATACAAAAACATAAATACTTGAATTTTTAAACAGCTGTAACTGGAACACTTGAAATATTTTATTTAGACTTGGTAAGGGGCGTAATTGGTTTTCACAAAACCCATATGAGTGGGCTACAGTTGAAATACTGTTGAGGGTGGTTGCGGTTCATGAGTGGTCCAGGGTCCTCCTACCACAGCTGTGTTGATGTTTTCCTCTGCCCAGTGTTCTAGAATCATGACTTACGCTTCCAGACAGGATCCTTGACATCTCACAAGTTTTCCATCTGCCCAGACTGACGCTATGTTAGTGGCATTTCTATGTTAATGTATTCTTGATGTCTTGGGTAAATTTGTTTTGGGACACTTTGTTTGTTTTGATGCAGAAGAAGTGCAACTGTGGTTTTAACTCCACACATCCCTGTCTCCCCTTCTTCTCTAACTTCTCCACTTTAAGTTTTCTCTTTCTCTCTCCATATCTTCTTTTCCCCTTTCCACCCTTTCCTTTATCATTACCTCTCGAAACGTTCCCATTTTCCCCTGCAGGTCCGCTCCTTCTCAAATGTGATTGGAGTCAGGAGAGGAGAGTGTAATTGCCAGAGACTGTTTCTAAACTCATTTTTTAGATTAAACACATCAACTCAATTAAAACTCAGTTCAAAGCAGGCCTCCCTAGAGGAAAAGAGGTGGCCCAATTGACTTACAAACAAATTCCTTGTGTGTGCAAAGTGCCATGTGAGTGTGTTTGTGTTTTTTGTGCATGCAGGAGAGAGAGCAGTCATTACATTCCTCTTTTTGAATTTTGAAGGTTGAATTATACATAAACACGTAACGTTAGAGGATTGTTGCTCATGAAGAACTTTCTGCTTCTCTCCAGTCTTCACTTCATTTCGACCCTATTGTGTCAGTCAATCATGGTTGTCAGTAAAGTATGAAATAGGAAAGCAAGGAAATAAATTACAAGGAGATACAGAGCATGTGTGCCCAAGTGTATGAGTGTCTGTGGGCATAGCATTGTTCCACGATGTCCCACCCACCCATCAATTAGCCCATTCATCAGAAGATGCCCAAGGCATTTTGGGGGGACTCATGACTGTGGAGTACTCTGGGAAACAATGTTTCTCTGTCTATCAGTCTCTACCATACACACACCCTCACACACAAATATGCACACACAGACATGCAAACACAGGCCTACCTCACCCTTCTCTTGACCCTCAGCATTAGCTCTCACCTCTATATTTGCCCCTCCTTTTCGGTTTCTCATCCGTAACCCCATTTTTTCATTACCCAGTTCTCATCCACATTATCATTCCTAAACCACAATGCAGAAAATACTGCCTAAAAGACAGTCTCTAATAAAAATACCATTAGACAACATACCTACTAAACCCTAACTAGAAAATACTCTTGAGTTTAAGCAATATTTCTGTTTAGTTTGGCTGTTTGAGAAGTTATTTTATGTCATGAAACTATTGAAATATTGAATCAGCCTATGTTGAAAACCTATTTACTGATAAGGCTATCGTCTCTGCTTGTTTCTGCAGGAAATTAACAAGAACGGGCTTACATACTCTCGCTAGTCCCAGAAGTGTGTGTGTGTCTTTATGTGTGTCCACGAGCAGGAGTGTGTGTGTCTCTTTGTGTGAGTGTGTTTGTGTGTGTGCACACCTATCTTGAGTGTATAAGCGTGAGTGTGTGTTCATGTGTGCGAGTATGAGGGCAGTAGCGCTGCTGTGTGTCCTGGTTGCGGCCGGGGCTGGTCTGGGCGCAGCATCCCGCTTCAGCCGGGACTCCCAGAGCCTGGGGGAGGAGGAGGCCCCCAACAGCACCCTCCCCATCCCCCCCCGGCCCCCACGCCCCATTCCCTTCCACCCCCCCATGTGCGTCAAGCCCACAAAGATCCAGCACGCCTTCAAGTATGTGAACACGGTGGTGTCCTGCATCATCTTTGTGGTGGGAATCATCGGCAATTCCACGCTCCTGAGGATCATCTACAAGAACAAATGCATGAGGAACAGTCCCAACGTTCTCATAGGAAGCCTGGCTCTGGGGGATCTGCTCTACATCCTCATCGCCATCCCCATCAACGTGTTCAAGGTAGGTAGCCACGCTGCTGCACACAGCCGGCCCTACAAAGTGGTATACTGGATGCCATGCCATTTTAATCTTCAGATCTTTAAAGACCCCTGCCATTCCACTATGGTTCCACACTTTGCTTTGGATCCGTTTTCCAAACGGCAGTGAGCGCACTCAGTGAGCCAGTCCTGAAGGGAAGTTCACCTTTCACCCAGTCAACACCATAAACATTTCACCACTATTTAGACACATCGTATACTATGAACCTGAATCGCAGCACGTAGCAGAATCCCATGCGGTTGGCTTCAGTTTATGACTTGGACTGAAATCCATCATAATGACACTCTGTACACTTATCAGTACCCTCCTAGTTACACACTGTGTCTGTACAGTGTCCATAAACTTCGACAGTTACCTTGAGTGTATGCTGTCAGACGTCCTTATAGACTAGACTATCCTTAGACTACCCAGGCTGCTGTGAGGGGTGACAGAGACTGGGCCATTCAGGTTACGATTGGGGAGAATCCAACCTTTCTGCCCAGTGTTGATGCAGAGTGTAAACCTATTTAGAGGGGTGAGGGCTTAATGCTGCCACAGCTAAATTACATTTAGATTTAGCTGTGAGTTATTTTTTACCTTGGTAATGGGTTTTCAAAGGAAAAATAGACCCCGTAACCTCCTTAATCAGCTCAGCGAGCTAACGCAATCCACTTTGAAAGTGGTTGATGTCTCTGGCTGTAAGAGGGAAGGTGGACATGTTCTCTGTGTGAACTTGACACATACTCCATCTGTCTGAAATGGAACAAGGACAGATACAAAGTGAGAGTGTGTATGTGTTATACTCAGTTGATGTGAGTAAATAGGTAAGAAAATATATGTAGATGAAATAGATATACTTTTTATCACACAAAGAAAACTCACTATGTAATATTTGTTCCATATGGTAAACCCATTCAAATAGTCATCATTTAACTTAACAGTGACAGGCTTGGTTTATTTACTAAGTGTACCATAATGTCATGTGTCGAATGTAGTGAGCTAGCATGTGTACAAAGAGAGCACAAAGAGTGTGAGATAGTCACCTTGCACCCACAGTCAAATATATCACAGAGCTTTTATGTGATTTGTGTATGACATTATTGCTCTCTGTGTTTGGACTGACCCTTCCCTTCCACCCCCCCACCCCTCCCCAGCCCTTCAGCCCCCCCCCCCCAGCCCTTCAGGGTGCAGTAGAGATGAGCAGCATAGTTCTGGGGTTGATATTGGCTCTGGCTCCTGGGATAACAACAGAGGAGTCAGGGAAGAGGAAAGAGTCCCTAGATAACCCTGACTAAGACAAACTCGGGAGTGTCTAGGAATATATGCACACAGCTGAAACTGCTGACAGAAATGGGATGATCTTTGACACCTTGTTTTATGGTCTTTCCATTGTTCTCCTCTCCTCTTCAGCTCATAGCCGAGGACTGGCCTTTCGGGGTACACATGTGTAAGCTGATGCCCTTCATCCAGAAGGCATCAGTGGGCATCACTATCCTCAGCCTGTGTGCCCTCAGTATTGACCGGTCAGTATACAGTAGCTCTCATCAGATACACAAAGGCATAAACACACATACACAAACACACACACACAATGATGAATGGTCTTTCTCACACTTCCTTGAATTGTCTAATTGACTAATGTGTGTGTAGATACCATGCGGTGACATCTTGGAGCAGGGTGAAGGGGATGGGGATCCCCCTATGGAAGGCAGTGGAGGTGACGTTGATCTGGCTGGCTGCCGTAGCCCTGGCTGTTCCAGAGGCCCTGGCCTTTGATATGATGGAGATGCCCTACAGAGGCAGCAAGCTGAGGGTCTGTCTGCTCCACCCTCAACAGAGCACACCCTTTATGAAGGTACACACACTCTCATGCACACGCATTCTCTATATATTTTGGACTCCCTCATCCCCCTCTCTGTAGGTGTTGTGTCTCCCTCTCTCTGCCTGTCTGAGGGTTTGGGTTTCCTGTCCTCAGTTCTACCAGGATATGAAGGACTGGTGGCTGTTTGGATTCTACTTCTGCCTGCCTCTGGCCTGCACTGGGGTCTTCTACACACTCATGTCCTGCGAAATGCTGAGCCGCAAGAAAGGCATGCGTATCGCTCTCAACGATCACATGAAACAGGTACTGCACACACACACACACACACAAAGGTTTAAGCGCAAAGATCTGGATCATTTCCCCCTGTCGTTGCCTTTAATCATGATAAACGGTTATGTTTGGATGTCCAATGATACCACACACAAGATGTACAGACACAAGATATATAAGTCTCAGACATGTTCCTCAGGGTATTATTACAGCACAGTTCCACATTTTTCTTGTGACAAATGACCAAAACATTTGTCAGACAGAGATAAATGTGTTTGTGTCTTTGTGTGCATAGCGGAGGGAAGTTGCTAAGACGGTGTTTTGCCTTGTGGTGATATTCGCTCTGTGCTGGCTACCTCTACATCTTAGTCGCATCTTGAAAAAAACTATCTACGACCAGAACGACCCCAACCGCTGTGAACTGCTCAGGTATGAACACACACATTCACACACACACAGACGCACGCACGCACACACACACCTACAGTACACACAGACTCTGCCCTAGCAGAAACCTATGGGTAAGGTCACCAGAACTCATTGTTCTATGTTCTCTGCCTTTTCCTGTTGTTCTGATGCTGACCTCTGACCTTCCAGTTTCCTGTTGGTGATGGATTACATTGGCATCAACATGGCGTCGCTTAACTCCTGCATCAACCCCATCGCTCTCTACTTTGTCAGCCAAAAGTTCAAGAACTGCTTTAAGGTCAGAGGAAGTCCAGAGCGTTCTTGACATGGTTGACCTCAAATGCATGTTGAAATGTGTGGACACACTGGCATACACACAGAGATATACATACCTCCACCACATCTGATGATAATATCCGGTGTGTCCAATTCTATATTTTATTCATGCCTGTCTGTGTGTATTATCGTCCCCAGTCCTGCCTCTGCTGCTGGTGTTACAGGCCTGGCCGGAATGTGGCCCCTACAGATGAGAGGGGGTCCGGGGTCCGCTGGAAGGGCTCCTGCCATGGCAACGGACTAGACCGCAGCAGTTCCCGCTCCAGTCAGAAATATAGCTTGACCTAAATACACACAGTCACACAGACATATACATATACACACACACACCAGACCCTACCACGAATCTACTGTATGTACCCCAACCACCTAGCCCCCAGTCCCTGTTAAGAGTTGCTATGACACTGACTTCCCGTCCCACAAGATCAGCACTACCGCTACCGTAAACATGCCTTCAGACCACAGAAGAAGATGAGCAGGAAGAAGAATGGCCAGACAGGAGATCAGCTGGAGGAGGAGAAGGAATGAGGGGGAAGGCACAGACTCCACATGAAGAATCCCACCAGTAGCTGGACACTCGGAATAAAACCTTGTAAAGCAGGACCAAAGCAAGTGGTAGCACTTTACCATGCAACCAACAGTAGCCTCAGCTTGTATGATGAAGGGACTAAGTCCTGGCCAGGTGATTAAGCCCTCATTATGGGACAGGTCTACAAGACTGAGAGCACTAAAGACTAAGACTATGGAACACTGTTTTAATTTAAAAAGTGTATGGATGAAACATTGTAAATAAGTTAATACATGTCTGGGTATATGATGACTAGTTAGCATTTACACTTAGCGGCATATAGTGTACAGTATAGAGTACAGTGGGTTTAGCCTTACTGTCAATACAAGAAATGCAATGCTGTGAATACAGTGTACCAAATAAAAGAAAGCACATACACACAGTTGTAAATCTGCCTTGTAAATGTGACAAGGATTAGATCAAAGTTTGAACAGCTCTGGATATTGTTGAGAATCGTGCGAAAGGCAGGATATACACATACGGTGAGGTCATTAGATAACTCCTGGACGTTATCCTAGCCATTTTCTTTACAAAGAGGATCTGCTGAAGGAGCTACACTGTAGGGATCAACATTGTCAACTGACTTATGAGCTATAGGAGCATCATGTTGGTATTTAGCTCAGAACAACAACTTGATAAACATAACTTCCGAGAAAAATAGTTGCAATGTCTACCTTCCTCATGCATGTGACGTGTTGCTGGAGGGAAAGTTGTTTTTTCCAGTTCTATATAGTCATGTGGCACAATGACCAATGTATGTTAACAAATACTATGTGCTTCTTGCTCCTGTGCTTTGTGTGTGTTGGCCTTTTGAAATACCACCATGTACAAAGCTTTCTCCTATATTCAAAGTGAACACATATTTTTATAAGAAAATATAGTAAAAATTGTCTTTCAAAATTATCATCCATGTTTTTACTTTTCTGTGTTCATGAGTATCATATGTTAAAACATTATTTTCAAATAATTCATTTACACCAATGGTTTAGGTGTAAAGTATATCTCCAAGTATGTTTTTACGATTAACAAAGCTTTTATACAATGTACTTAGTTGTTGAACAGTATGCACCAATAAATACTATTTTATAACAATTCTGGTTTTCAAAAAAAATAATTCTTCTGAAAGTATATGACAACCCAAATTATATGATATGTTGAGCTATATCCTGTTTCATTTGATCATCTGATCTGTGAGAGTCTCTACAGTCTATACCTTGAGTGGAGACAACATATGGAAAAATTAAGGGATTTGAATGATTGCATAGAAATATGTATGGCATTTTTGAATAAGGTCCCACAGTTCAAAGTGCATGTCAGAGCAAATCCAGGGGTACAAACGTGAGAGCACCATTCCTAGGAAGACTGGATGCACCCTGTAGAAGACGTCACCAATATAAACATATTTTGAAAAAACATTTTCCTTTTGTAATCATGGAATATTGCTGATTAGAAAATAAACTTGTTTGATCACTGAGCAAGAGGAACCCTCTCTAATCAACCTCATCCGTCGACAGGGACTGGCTGCATTCATGCATTTGTGTGTGTAAGCGGCAAGCCTGTGATGAGACTGGCAGTTGGACACGATTCCTAAATTCCCAAAGCAGTAACCAGATTATTTACAGTCCTCTTCTTACTCCTTCCCTTCCCTTCACTCTTTCTCCGACCCTCCATCTGGCTCTGTATGAGGTCCAGCTCTCCACATTCCTTTACTAATGGGGAGCCCATGCAATCAGCCTCTATTGCTTATCCCCCCCCAAAAAAAAAAAACTTCAAAAGGACTTATTCAGAATTCTGTATTATGTCTTGTTCAAGTTGGACAATGTTCAAAAGTAACTTGAACACTTGAAAGGTACAAATACCGTCTGATGCCAGGTGGACAAGCTCCAAGGAGAATAAAAGTTAATCTACAATATTTCCAGGGAACATTAATCATTACTTTTATTGTTCTACCTGAAAGCAGATGCAACTGGAAAAAAAATATTATTAAGCATACATACACTTTGTAACAAATTGTTTTATTTTGAAACACAAAAAAGACAAAATACAGATAAAGCTGTACAGGTTTTCCATATAAATGAATAACTTCTAGGGCTATGGGGTAATATAATATTTTCCCATATTAATAACCAGAAATGTACAAAATTGGGTATTTGCATTGGAGAAGAGAGCCATTGGTCAATTTGGGGGTCACCATAGCAGGCGTACAAAAATGTCGACAGTGGCTTCTAGAGCTTCCCTGTGTATGTGTGACCCTTGACCAGACTGTTCTCCGCTCCTGCTGTGTTGAACTGTGCTTCTCACTCCATAGGATCCCCCTGCGTCTCTTTGAACTCAGTCACCCGCGCCTGAGGAACACAGGTTTATTACCTCATTGGTGTGAACCAGCTAGCAGTATATACCACCCAGCAGGGAGGCTGTCAACACCATGACGGGTAGAGGACAGACGGGGAGCAAGACAAAGAGAACCAAGTGAAGAAAGAGAGAGTTGTGAGAAAGACAGCCTTCCACCAATTCCCTTCAAAACAAGAGATGGCCAAACTTGCAAACAACCTTTCCTGCTTCTCATGTCCACTTTCCTGACATTTTCATTAGCATCCGGTGTCTTATGACACCTGCATACACTCCTCTCCTCTGTGTAATAGTGTATCTTACCTCAAAAGTGTTGAGGACATGCTGACAGACATCAGTGAGTTCATTCAGACCTCTCCTGAGAGGCTCCACTGCTGCTAGTCCCCCTGAAACAGACCAGAAACACAGGCATTGAAGCTAAGGCGTTCACACACACACAGGCCTTGAAGAAGAGAAAGACAAGGAATACTCAGGGTACTTATAAATGAGTTTGTGAGAATGTGTGTGAGTATTGACACCATGTCAGTGAATCGTCCTTGAGGTGGGTAAAACATGGCTGGGTGTAGAATGTCCTTCAGCTACTATATAGCTAACACACCAAAACAAGGTTGTTTTCAAAACAATTCTGTATTGCTTTGATGTCAAAGCAGAAGGTTGTTTTCTTAGGCAGTTGACAGGTGACTTGCGTTTTAAATGTGTGTGTGTGTGTGTGTGTGTGTGCATGTTGATGGCAGTCCGTCACAGACATTCCTCCATCAACTGTGTGAACGGAAAGTGAAAGCATCAGACTCCAATCAGTCTGTTTACGCTCTACAACCACTGTAGTAATGTTTACCATTTTACTTTTCTCTGTAATTCTCTCTCTCACCAAATAATGCTTCTAACCTCGAGTTTGGATGCGAAAGTTGATTTTGCTCTCAGAAGGATGGGTGATGCTGTACCCACAAAACTCCACGTCCGGTCTGTAGAAACACACACAATGTTTATGTCTTACTGCTCACTGATGAGCTCACCAACCACAACCTTACAAAAAAAGCCAGAAATTAAAATTTTCCATCTGTCAAACGCATTCCTTTCATCTCTGAGACATATGACCATTGGTTAGCCAAATAGTTTGCAGCAGAGAAGAACTGCAGTATAAATCCCTGCCACCCTTTTTAGATACACAGAGTAGCCTTGGCAAAACTGAGGGAATGCAGATCGTCAGAAAAGGGGTTGAAGGTTAAATGTTAACGTAAGGCAGACAGCTGACCTCTTCATGACCATGTATCGAAGGGAGTTTCCCAGTGTGTGGTCTTCTTCATGCAGCACAAATGTCACACAGCCCTCATCGGCCCCATCAGCCTGCACCTAAAGCACAGCATGAACACAACCTCTTCATTGACCAAACACAATAAAATTCCTGTAGAAAGTAAAGTACAGGCTTATATTAAACAGGATTACATCATGTTATTATATTATAAGCCTATTACATGAGTATAATGTTAAAATAAAAGGGGTTGTCTGGGGGAGATTGTTATTTTGATTATTCAAAACACTGCCACCTTGTGGAGCAAAAAAAACAGTCCAGACTGTTACCTGTCGCTCCAAAAAACATGGCTAACGAGGTGCAATAACATATCGACTTCTGTAACATACACCAAGGTCTTAGATGAACTATGACATGCAGTTAACTAGTTGCGGCTCAAGGTATATTAGCAAGTTATTATTACATAGCTGGTGCGACCAACCCCACACGAGACCACTGTTTTGCTACATTGTGTACGATAAAATAAATGTACTTCAGTCAGATGTTATGTGTACCAATCATACAGGATGCCTCTTTTAAATATTGCGTGCTTCCATACTTATATAGTCTCTTACCATTTCTAATACCGGCTTCTTTTCACCATCTGCCCCTGCCATGCTGGAGGATTTGAGACACCAATTTGACAGTCGCAGATATGTGACGTTGCGATAAAAACATGTGACGTTGTGGACAGAAACGCCCTGATAGGCGGAAGTGGCAGGACTGTAGTACATTTACTCGAAACAAATTCCAGTGACTATTAGGACCATTGCGAAAGGACTACAGTTCCCTAAAAACATTGTATCCGGTTTGAGTGTTCAGCGATTTGAGAACCAGAAGCTTTGAGCACAAGTTACTCGAAAAAGGATTAGCAACATAGCTAGATTGTTCTTTGACTGTTGGAAACATATAGCTTGCCACATTTAAAGACTATCCAACGGTATTTATGTCCGGGAAAAAATAACTGTCAGCTAGCTGTTGCTACGATTTCTATTAAAATATTCCTATTGTGATAGCTAGTTAGCTAGCTAAATGTTAGCTGTGTGTCGTTGTTGTGGCTTAGTTAGCTAGTCAACCTAGGCTTGTAGCTAGTTGTGTAGCTAATTTGTGAGCTAATGTTAGATAGACATCTAAAACTTAGCTGAAGTGAAAACGAAAGTACTCGTTTGGGTGACCATTACTTTTGAGGAACATTATTGCGTTTCAACCGACATTTACTGAATTACCTTATGCTTTTGTTGATCAATGTTAGCTCTGGTATCATGCGATCACAACACCTTAAGCCAAGTAACTGGCGGTGCCAACACTTTATTTTTTATTTGTTTTCCATTCTTCTTTATTCCTACTTTTTCCCCTCTTCACGCAAATTGCTTCTCCTTACTTTTCTATTAATTAGGGGCATCTGATCTGACAGAGCTGTCCTGACCCCCCCTGATCCCTGCCCTGACCCCAGCCATGGCAATTCTGTTTGCGGTGGTGGCCCGTGGCACCACCATACTTGCCAAACATGCCTGGTGCGGTGGAAACTTCCTGGAAGTTACTGAGCAGATCCTGGCCAAGATACCTTCGGAGAACAACAAACTCACCTACAGTCACGGCAGGTACCTAACAAACAAACGCATACACTCCAAGTCTTGTTTAACAAAAAAACAATAAAAAACTTTACTTAACTCTTGGTTTTTACAGTAAATGCATAAACACATTGATTCTCTTAGTGAATTGCATTCCAAGATTTAATGATTGAGCTTCTCTGTTCAATTTCAGCTATCTCTTCCACTATATCTGCCATGATAGAATCATCTATCTTTGCATCACTGATGATGTGAGTATGCATTGAGCACTGACATGATGTGTGTCCTTGGAGTTTGTGTGTGTGTGTGGACATTTTACAATGTGTTTACAACAACCAGGGTTCTGTTGCTATATGTGTGTATCTAGATAATACCCATTATTAAGTAAGTACAGCCATTATTGGGGAGTACAAATAATTTATCTTTCCCCATCCCAGGACTTTGAGAGGTCTCGTGCGTTCAGCTTCCTGAGTGAGGTGAAGAAGCGCTTCCAGACAACGTATGGATCACGAGCACAGACCGCGCTGCCTTACGCCATGAACAGCGAGTTCTCGTCCACTCTGGCCGCTCAGATGGTGAGGATATAGAAGCCCTTACCCGGGCAGTAACCTTGAAGTGGGAGTAGGATGATAAACGGGTGTGACTTTAAGGCGTAGAAATTAAGGTTTTTGTGTACCAGACAGGAAGATTAGGGGAGTTTGGAAGGGTAGAGTTCCAGTAGAGATATGATGATGGGGGATGGGGCTTAGCAGGGGGGTGAAAATGCAGCGTGACTCCATTGTGCCTAAGGATGAACCAAAGCATGATCACACCAGTGAGAACAATACACACATTCACCCACCAACATAATTTACCTTGTGGGACTTATTTTGTAGGCATTGGCTGCCCCTGAAGATATGAATTTGTCACAAAGATAAAGCATACTTTACAATATTGCGTTGATTTGTTCTCTGAAGTGGATATTAAGATCCCCACAAGACGTTTACCTGTAGTGTCTGCTTAACATTTTCTCTCAGTTTCAACACTTCTTTACATTCTCTCACTTTCTCTTTTTCCACCTCTCTCTCTCTCTCTCTCTCTCTCTCTCTCTCTCTCTCTTTCTCTCTCTCTCCCACTCTCAGAAGCACCACTCAGACTCTCGAGGTTCTGACCGTGTGACTGAGACTCAAATGCAGGTGGACGACCTGAAAGGCATTATGGTCCGCAACATTGGTGAGATTCAGCCTCTCTAAAACAAACTGTCGTGTATGTGTCAGTTAAACAAGACAAATACAATTTTTACGATTGTAGCATTACTTCTTATTAGTGGGCTAAATCAAATGGGTTTGGTGAATGTTCCCCTCTTTGTGTCTTTGTTGGCCTCTGTTTGGCGTTGTTACTGCAGTTTCCTAAATCCAGTGTCATGACAACACCAGAGATAGAGAAAAATATGCAGCTTCAAGCTCTCCAACTACAATAGCTGTTTTGGGGATTTTACATACCATTCCTGCTTTAAGCATATCCCCGGCATCTCACAATGGACTGAAATTACTTTCGTAGCAGCTATTGTTGTTTACCCTAATCTCCATAGTTCAGGTTTAACTTGGTGTATGTTCTGATTTGTAGACCTTGTAGCTCAGAGGGGAGAGAAGCTGGAGTTGCTTATTGACAAGACAGAAAATCTGGTGGATTCAGTGAGTTAAATAATTTTTCTTTGATTTATCTTTTCAACTCAGTAACAAAACACTACTGACTTCCTCCCTTCTTCTCTCCTCTCTACCAGTCGGTTACCTTCAAGACTACTAGCCGTAACTTGGCAAGAGCCATGTGTATGAAAAACCTCAAGCTGACTGTCATTGTAGTACTAGTGTGCCTGGTGAGTATGGCTTCAAATGCTGCTTCAATGCTCTGTGTGTGTGTGTGTGTGTGTGTGTGTGTGTGTGTGTGTGTGTGTGTGTGTGTGTGTGTGTGAGAGAATGTGGACGTGCCTTTGCATGCTACTGTTTGATCTGAACTGCGAGTCTCTGGCCCCTACAGGTGCTCCTCTACATCATAGTCTCTGCCTCCTGTGGGGGTCTCAGTTGGCCCAGCTGTGTGAAGAAATGAGAGACCAAGAGGAAGAGATGGAAAGAGGGAAATGGAAAAGAGGAAGAGAGGCAGAAGCCCCCATTTTAACTCTCCAGCACTCCCCACTCTGGCAGTGGACTCAAAGGGAAACATACCACTCTCCTCCTCTCTGCTGTCCTCTTCCAGCCTCCACACCCCCGGAACCTTCGTCTTCCTCTTCCTGCCTCCCCCTGTCCAATCTTTCTCCTGCTCCTCACCAAGGAGGCCAATGGTTATGCCATAACTCTCTCCACTGGAGGAGGGCTCCCCGCCCCCCTCCCCATACCTTAAAGACTGCAGCTATCTGGTCTGTGTGCAACACCCGTCTTCTCTGGTACTGTTCTGGTGTTGGTCTGATTCACCCACCCGGACCCATGATTTAATGTACACCAGATCTGATTTATAACTTGTCTGACACATTAACCCTCAGAGACAAAATTACCGTTGCTTTATAGCATAATGAGCCATTCAACTATAACAAATACTGTATGAACAATGGGATAGTCAGGCTTTTACTTTTGGGCAGGTTCTGTCAGACTGAAGAGGCTGGGGTACATGTCGTGCTTTAGAAACGAGTGAGTATGATGATACATAATGCTGTAAATACGACAGAGTGATGTGGTGTCATTTCCTGTCCAGGTGAAGGTCAAGGCCCTGCAGTCTGACAGTTACAATAGCGTGTTCTCCTAATTTAACCACTATAGACGGCCTATGAAGTATCTAGCTACTACAGTAGGTTTCCCCTCAGCTGCATGGCTCTGCCACTAACCCTACTGGTCAGTGTGTTTAATGTCAAATGTTTCTAATGGAATTGCAACCAGATGTCTCCCCAGTTTTTCCTGAAACAGCTTCTGTGATGTCCTGTCTGTTTTGTCATGGTCAAGGCACAGTTACAGATGTCTATATCTCTCTATCATTATAATATGAAAAAGGTTTATTGCACAAAAGAATAAGATGATGGTTACTGCATAGATATTTCACTTTAAAAACAATTTATAGACTGAGTTGTTCCAATCTCAGTAAGCCAAACCTTAGCTTTTCTCCTGCACTCTAATCGGGTGCTCAACATGTCCATCTGTCTTTTTTCAACAATGCACTTTTGACATTGTATGTTTGCTTCCTGCCATCATATGGTTTATTATCATGTAATTATTAAATTATTGTACATCCAGATTTGAAATAATAAAATATTAGAATATATGTCTGAATTGTCATGTTCAAAAAAATATATAATGAACGCTAAAGAACCACTGGTTATAAAATGGACTGTGATATTGTCCTCATGCATACATATTGATTGGCAATTTTTCAATTTGACCTAACCGACGAAGTTTGTACCGCTGTCTGGTCATGGTAGACAACGACCTATCAGGGTAAAGTTCATGTAAACAGGAGAAAGGCAATCTGGCCAATATCGAGAGAACAGATTTAGATGTAGCCAATGCAAGGCCTGGCTTTGTAGATCATTTTAGTTTTAGCTGATAGAGGGCAAGACAAGCTCTAATAAAGAGTATGACATCACTTTTCGTCCAGGTGGTTTAATCAGGTGAAGAAACGCTTGGCTTTGACACAACTGAATTTCAAGCAGCCTACAGTGAATGGCACATTGAGATGAACTCCACTGCAAGGAAATAGGGTGAGTCAGCTAGCCAACTATAGTTGTCACGGCAGTCCAACATTTAACAGTGCCCGTAGGTTTTTGTTAGTGATGTAAATTGAACGTTGTTCCTCGGGGTTGGAATTCCGGTAACTGTAGTTGACTTACTTTTTCTTTCTTGAACTTAAGCTGGTGTTTGTTTAATGCGGTTGTTTAATGCGTTATCATTTTGAGTAAGGCCTAATAAGATTGTTCAATGGGGATACGTTTTTTTTTAAGTCTATGGTTTAGCCGCTACTGTAGCTAGTAAGTTGATGCCACCCAGTGGCCTCCTCTAGTGATGTGTCGTTCGTGAACGATTCGTTCATTTTGAACGAATCCTTATAAGGACTCGGGAGTAACGAGTCCTCTCAACGAGTGATTCGTTCATTTCCCGACTCGGTCTTTCTACGAGTCTTTGGATCATTTTTCACGTGACCTGCATAGGCTCTGTAGCTAGAGGAAACGAACGATTCGTTCCTTTCCCGACTCGGTCTTTCTACGAGTCTTTGGATCATTTTTCACGTGACCTGTATAGGCTGTAGCAAGAGGAAACGAACGATTCGTTCCTTTCCCGACTCGGTCTTTCTACGAGTCTTTGGATCATTTTTCACGTGACCTGCATAGGCTCTGTAGCTAGAGGAAACGAATGATTAGTTCCTTCCCCGACTCGGTCTTTCTACGAGTCTTTGGATCCTTTTTTCACGTGACCTGCATTGTATTTTTTAGTAGAGGAAACAGTTTCCTTATTCCCTTTCGCGTGGCCGCTGTTTTAGTAAGACGTGAATGAATTATATTCGCTCAAGTCATCATACTGACTGGTTTTGTTATTTTCACTCTACATTTACACTTACAGTTTAGTGCAGTGTTTGACGTGATAATTAAATGCTAGTGTGATAATACATGACCAAATCATACAAACTCATGATACATTATTTTAATGCAGGAATTTATTTTGAAATAGTATTTGCTGGTGCACATGTCATGCACTAACCTACAGTGGACGTATAGGGGCTATACGTCCTTTGCAGTGGACGTATAGCCCCCAACCCCCCCCCCCCCCCCCCCCCCCCCCCTCCTGAAATGAACAAATGACTCGAAAAAAGATTCGTTCATTTTACTGAACGAGATTCAAAGAACCGAATCAGTAAAAAGAACCGAACTTCCCATCACTAGCCTCCTCTAAAACTAAACTCGTTGCATTGTTTGCGGAATTAAGGTTTTTTTGAGATTCTGTCAAATCTCATAGAAGCATTATCTATGTAATACAATTGTATGTACTTATTATTCTTTACAATACTTGCATTGAACCTCATGGCATTTTTGTAAATACTGTGCAGAAAAATGTATAACAGATGTCTACTAACGCTACATGTAAGCAGAAGACCGACCTTTTAGTTTTTTTCTTTGTTTTTTCTTTACTACATGTTTACAACCCTAGTCTATTAATAGTCTTCATGGCGAGAAGAAGTCCCCAGCAACAAGTGATATGTAGCCATCAGGTGTGAGGAGGGGCCGGTTATGACCTCATGAGTAAGGGGATCTGTCTTATCCAGAGAGGAATGAGTTACTAGAAATACACCCAGGCAGTGTCCATTCATGCTATTTTCTCTGTCTTCTATAATACCCTCCATTCCTCTGACTGTAAGCAGCTTGACTGAGGACTACCATGCTGCCCTCATAAGCTGATATGAGTTTCTAACTCTGGGTTAAAGTTCAGCATTAGAATCTCAATACTTATTTTGAGGTGAATTCTAAACCTGAGGTTGTCACAGTACTGAAATGCTAGACTAAATTCATGTTGTGTTCCTAATCTTATGGAGGTTCTCAGTGCACTCACAAACCTTGCAATCCAAATAACCAATGAAGCAGCTTCTAATTTGATTAGGGTAAAAGAGAGTGAAAGACTTAAAGTTGGTTGCTGACAGTGACACTGCTTTTATTCAGTAAGCAAAACTTCATGAATGGTTTTTCACATCATAGCCAATTTTTATTGGGCATATTAAGCTAGTGCACACAGTAAAGCCAAGTAATGCATTGTCTAGTTAGGCTAACTAGCCAGGCTCACTGGTGTGTTTTTGTCCTGTCTTGTACAGTCCTCTCCAGAGAAGGGTCATGTCACTGGCATGTAGGGTGGAATCCCCAGACTTGACCTGATGCCCTGCCGTCCTCTGGGGCTCTGGCCCAGCACAGGCACTGAGCTATGGGCGGGTGTCTCTCCTCATAACCCGTCTGTAGATGACACCGCCTGGCATCCCTAGTCCCTCATGCAGGCAGGGGACACACAGGACTGGGCCAGGACGAGGGCAGGGCATAGCAGGCTTTGTAGGGTGCCTGGGGGCTTAGGAAGTAGAGCAGCAATGTTACATTTATCTCAATCGTCCATATCTAATGTGAGGATGTTCTGAGGAGTATTATGGGTACCGGAGCCATGAGGTATGTTAAGCTTAAGTACTTGTAGTGATGGAATACCAGACAGTGTTTTTATGACTAATGGAACGACAGTAGGATTCATTTGTTTATCAGAATAAACTCACTGACTGGTTACCTGATATAAACACACTGTTCCTTCAGCTGCAGGCTTACCTTGAGAGCTGTAAGGCTGCAGTATGGTAAAGCTCAGATGGACGATTATCAGAATTGAGGGTAATCTTCCTCAATTTCACAGGAATTCAAAAATCTATAACAATTGTTTTTCTGGTCATATTGCTGGGGATTTTTGGGATTACAGCTCTTTTTCCTTAACATGCTAGTTGTCGTTCCCCGCTGTTTGAAATGGTAGTGATTATCTTCTAAATGTTCCATGGGGAGTCATTTTTGGTTCAGCACAATCATTACCACAGGATGCTGGGAACCAAAGGTGAGCTGTAATCCTATCCTAGTCCCTCCTCTCATAACAAACTGCTGGGCTCAGGTAGATGCATTCTGGCAACTACATGTCATTCATCCAGATTTAGTTAAAAACCTGTATCCAATAGTCAAGTGTTGTCGCAGTACAACATTCAAACAGATCAGGCCATTTGGTCAAATGTTAATTTATTTATTTATTGTAAAACCACTGGCCCTGGTTATGTTTCTTATCTTTTCTGGCTAATTAGGTGTGTAAGGTCCTTATATGGATTAGGCAGAAATAGCCCTGGTCCGAGCCTAAGAGAGGTTTACATGGTTACCTATGTGATGATGTCAGGGTCAGGCTCTGGGACTGCTCGTTGTCCAAGCAGGCACACCCTCTGTCTGGATGATTGATATCTCTAGAGAGTTGGTGTGAAAATACAACCTTAACTAATGACTTTGCTTAACTTCACCAATGACCATTGCAAATAAACAATTTCTGTATTTTGGGGCTTTCTAGCAGTATGGTTGCGTCACAAGCAGAGTAGTTAATAGTGCGTGAACCCTTGTCCCATATCGAGGCCCCTTATTTCACTCCCCTTCTCACATTTTTCTTGCCAAATAGCTGTCTGATCTATTCCTTCATAAAAGAGACTTTGGCTGCTTAGCAACAGTGAATGGCAATTCGGCATGGCGGGGCTTGGCCACTCCCCCGCCGTCCACTGTGGACCTCGGCAGGGATAAGGTAACCAGTTGTGCTGCCTCATTCTAGCTTCCCTCCCTCCCTCCCTCACATGCTCCCTCTCCCTGCTGAAAAGTTAGTAGTGGTGAGCAGTGAGCACAGTCCTGAGCTGGACCTTGAGATGTCAGCAGTAACAGCCGTCTAGCAAGTGCAGTCTTGTCACCGGCAGTGTTGTACTGCTGGGTTGGGCTGGACCGAACCACATTCCTGCAGGAAGGGGGGAGGAGGGGGGGGCGGGGGCAGTAAGAGAATATTCTCTCTGCACATAGAAAAAGCAAAGGGGTGCCCTCACTTTGGCTGTTGCTGATGCACGAGTGGCCTGGAGCGGTAAGGAGCGAGGAAAGGGAGGGAGAGAGTGAGCGAGCGGGAGGGAGGGAGGAGTAGAGAGTGTCTGTCTAGCATTCATCACACCCCAGTGGCTGTGGGAGACCACACAGAGTGGGGCCGGTTTGTTGGCTATTTAGCTGGCTGTGCCTCCTAGTGCTGTGGGAGGCACTAACGGGGATTGGCAGAGAGAGACAGATCAACCTGGGAAGATCCTGAGTGATCCGCTGCCCGATACGAACACATACACAGCCACGATAGGTAAGGCTTCTTTTTCTTTCTCCCTCGCTCTCTATTTCTCTCTTTTTTCCCCCTTATCTCTGTCTCTCTCTCTCTCTCTGCAGATCAATGAGTAACTTGGCTAAAGTGTGTTGGGTGATTGAGAGTTGTCAGTGTGTCAAAGTTGGTAGAGCATCGGCAGCTTAAGATACTGAAGCTAGCACTGTGTGTTTAGCTTTGAGTTTGTATCTTTCAGCCTTGTGTTCTCTCCAGAGGCTGGCCAGGTGACATGTCTTAGATTCAGCTACGGTGGCTTAAGTGTTCCATAACATTAGTTCTACCATGGTTTTCTTCAGGTTGGTTTGGGTCAACGTTTACATAATAGTTTAATAGCTATTCAGCCGTCGGTCGCCTAAATCCTCAGAAGTGAATGAACGTTCAGGCTAAAGACTAAACACAAGCCCTGGAACTGGCAGGACTTGCTTAAGTGCAGGTCCAAGGTGCGGCACATGTTTTATATCCTTAAGCAAGCGACATTCAAATGGGGATGCCAGTCTTGTTGTAGTACATAGCTGTTTCTGGCTGGAGAAGTGTAGAGGTGACTAAGCATTCTGACTGTTCCCAAGGAAACCTTTCATTTTGCCAAGAGGCTGAGAGCGAGAGAGGGTTGTGTCGCTACTCTGCCTTTTAGGCAAACATTATGTCACTCTGAACTGGACTATTGGACTAATATTCTGGAATGTTGATAAGTACTTCTAATGGTTGGTAAAATATTCAAGCGAAAGGGTACAAAGACAAATGGACACAGTTGTGTGATGGTTATCCTCAGGGCATTCAGGCAGTCCAGTGGCACCAGTGAAGCATGTCATTCAGTTGAGTTTCAGAGGAATGCTGTACCTGTGCTCAGCCACTTATCTCCCCTAGTAATAGCACTCAACGGATTGACAATTAAGGGCTCACCTTCAGATCCGCGCGATTGTCTGTTTTAACTGTTGCCATATTTCATGTTCAGATCTGTCTGAATTCTCTCCCTCGCTCTCTGTTAATCTCTCGTTCTCACACTCTCTTGTACATTAGTAAGTAGAAAATTGATAGAAATTCCCCTTCTAGTCCCTGATATTGCGTGACACCATCTCTTTAAAGGCAGTGTTTTATCTGGAAGATATTCCAATTTCCAAACAGTCACTTCTGAATCATCGTTAACGTAATTAATCATCATCTCTGAGGGTGTACTGTAGCCCATACAACCCAGTATTCAAACTTCCCAGTGGTTGGTGTAGCACAAGCTATGTGATCAGAGCTTCAATCTCCATGAGAGAAACCCACAGTGTGTAACTGTAGTCAGGCCAGATGATTTAGTTACTACTCGAAACGGAGCATCCCAGCCCTGCAGCTACCGTCTCCAGTTATCTGCCATGTACTGCAGGTGTCTGTCCTCTCTACAGCACCACTGCAGGTGTCTGTCCCCTCTACAGCACCACTGCAGGTGTCTGTCCCCTCTACAGCACCACTGCAGGTGTCTGTCCCCTCTACAGCACCACTGCAGGTGTCTGTCCCCTCTACAGCACCACTGCAGGTGTCTGTCCCCTCTACAGCACCACTGCAGGTGTCTGTCCCCTCTACAGCACCACTGCAGGTGTCTGTCCCCTCTACAGCACCACTGCAGGTGTCTGTCCCCTCTACAGCACCACTGCAGGTGCCTGTCCCCTCTACAGCACCACTGCAGGTGTCTGTCCCCTCTACAGCACCACTGCAGGTGTCTGTCCCCTCTACAGCACCACTGCAGGTGGGGAGATCGCAGCAGCTACTCTGGGTGTCACTGCCACTTGATGGTGACAAACGAGATGCCTTCCTGGTTCTATTCATGAACCAGTGGGAGATGATCAGAATAGACCACAGTTGATACCATCCCAAAAGTAGAGCATGTGCTGTTTGGGCGGTAATCAGAAGAAGAGGGACACACCAAAGCTCTTCGTGACTCCGGGAAACTTCACTGGTGCCGATGCAAACTGGAGCCTGGCTCACTTCAGTGGGTCTATGATTTCTGCGTGGATAGAATGTCTTGTGACTGATTCTCCAGGAAACCACTGACGGTCCAATGCAACTTGGCTGGCAGTGCATGTTGCAGAGCACACATTCAAGCAATTTGCTGCTTATTTTCAATCGGCTAGGCTATAAAATGTTCCTTAGTTGATGTAGTGTTGGCCCTGTGAGAGTGGGGTGGCCTTGCCGGTGCTCTTCCTCTCTCCTTTCCACTGGTCCCCTCCCTCTCTCGTTATTGAACTTGACAGGGGGTGCAGCAGAGCATGCACAAGTTTGCCTCCAACAATTCAGATTTATGTTGAACTGCATTCCAACCAAGGAGGTCACTGTTACAGTAACCATGGCAGACACAATTATAAGCTATTGCACCAAGCACCTCCCTTTTTCACTCTGTCTCACAAGCCTGTCAAAATACTTTTTTAAGTTGTAGTATTTTAGTCTTAAATATTGGCCACTAACTTAGGCCAGGATTCAACAAGATATCATATACCTCCAAATTGGATCATATTCTTCCCGTCGGGTAATGGATATCTTGCTGCCTGTCAGTGGCCACACTGACGGCTTTGTTTGGGCTGCTTCTGGACAGCTTAGCAGTCCGCCAGTCAGCGCAGTGAGCTTCAACACATCCAACAGTACACAGCCAGGCTGTTTAGACTGGGGGCTCTGGGAGGGGGCAGGGAAGTTCAGCAGGGCTACTACTTTCCCAACAGCTACATGGCTCCACAGTAGAACTGGCACTGCTCATGTGCGTGCCTCATTGAGTCAGGCCACTGGCCAGCAGGCCCGCGCGTGTGCTTCAAAGATGGAGGGACAGTAAGAGGACTGAATTATAGCTTTTTGTATTTATAAATGTGTAGTTGTATATTGATTTTATCCTTCACTATTACAATTCATATATTGCTCAGGACTGATGATAAATCAATTCATAGAGGCTAAAAAAGTTAAGTTGACTGAGCCCTAGTCATACCCTTCAGCTTGAACATTGGAAGCTTCAGACAGCACTATCACTCCAGCACAAATCCCTCTGAAAACTGATCTTTGGTGTCTGAATATTTAATGCTTCTTCTTATTAAAATTGTAAGGCAAGTGTCAGAGTACCAGTGGCCTGTTAGTCTTCTTGTGTTACCCTGATGTCAATGGGCTAACATAACACACAGTACTGTACCAGTTCAAGAAGACTAGTTGTGTGATGAGTATCAAATATTGACCTGCCTTGCTTCTTGCGATCCTTAACAACACCCTCTTTGTTTGTTGGTGTTTTTCCGAAACATTTGTCCCGGAAAGCGCATCACAAATCATTGTCTCTGTTTTCTCCCTACAGATGTTCATGGTTGGCCTGAAGTCGATTTTCAGCAGCGATTGGATAATTTACTAACTGTGACAGAGTGGTTCTCCTTTCATCCCAAGTCTATGGAAGTGAATGACTTCAGAAAATCTCACACTATACATTGAAGATTATCTGCAGCATATAGTGTCTCAACACATTGCTAGTATGTCAAGTGAGCAGGACCACGGGAGAACCAGGGCTAAGGCTTCTGCCCCCCACGGCGTCCTGCAGCTGGCTCTCTCATCCGGGGACAGAAACGCTAACTCTTGCCCCTGTCCCCGAGCCTCCTCCCCAGACTCTCCGAGGAGCCTGAGTGACAGGAGCACCAGCAGCCCTTCTGACATAGACATGCTGGAGGTGGGCCTCAGCCAGGGCTCCCCAGACGACCACCCCTCCCACGTGGACGCCATCACCAACTCCACCTTTGCTCTCCCACCGCTACAAGTCACAGTGCCCGGGGAGGTGAAGGTGGATGCAAGCCAAACCTCCATATCCAGCTGCATGAGCAACACCAGTGTGGACAACTGGAATGGTAACATTAGTCTGGTGATCAGTAACCTAGGGACCAGCCCCAGCCACACTAGGGGCAACGAGGAGGCACCCTCTCCCAACTCGGCGGAGGGTGAGAGCTTGCGAGGTTCCGTGGTAGTGTTGCGGCGAGCCTTCAGCGAGAACGGCTGCTCACTCAGCTCGGAGGAGATGGTGATGCGGAGCAACAGCTTCTGCCTGCAGGAGGACCAGGCTCTGGCCATCTCTCTTCTGGAGGAGACCTCTTGCTCCCCCGCCCTGGGACCCTGCTCCCCTGCCCTGCCCACCGAACTCAGCCGGATGTCAGACACTCTCCCTGATGTCTGCGAGGGCCAGAAGGGACAGAAGAACATGCCCGCTCAGCATTTCCGGGGAATGACTTTCAACCTGCCTGAGGACCACCAACTCCCCCCTGAAGATGATCCCTTGGTGCAGTCCGCCTCTCCAGGAGACGTACCATTTAAAAGGAATGGGGGTCATCTAAGGACCTTCCTCTGTGAACCTAACCCTGCTTCCACAGCTTATGACGGTGTCTCCCTGGCCACTATACCTTGCAGTAAGACTGTCTCTGAGCTGTGGCCTTACTTTACTGGAGGCTCCACCCCAGAGGAGGGCCAGACCGTCCCCTTCCCAGCCAATGAGGATCCTGACTCCAGTGACCATGTCCAGACTTCCACCCCGGTGCAGAACGTTGGGAACCAAACCATCAGTTTCCCCATACTCAATGAGTCTCCCTTCACAACCAGCCCTGCCCCACACTCTGGCCCGAGGACTGCTGTCACCCCTAAACGGCGGCTGGTCGCCAGGCTGCCCCCCTCGACTGGCAGAATCAGTAAGGCAGAGATCAAAAGTTTCCGCAAGCCCGATTTTAGCTGCATCAAACCAAAGATCATGACCAGACCGGCCAGTCAGACATCGATGGCTAGCCCTGTTCTTGCCAAGGCTACATATTGCAACCCAGGTCAGGTGACCCTCTCCAGCAACCTGTCTCAAGGGAACAAGAGCACACCAACCACAAGTCCGCCTGTAGGGGTCGGGAATAACATTCCTCCTAAATCTGATGGTGATGGCCAGCTGAGCAAACCCCTGGCTGCAATAGGGGAGTCAGTCGGAGTTCCTTACCTTGGCATGACCTTTATCCAATCCGAGGACCAGGATCTGTCTCCGGCTGCTGAGGATGGAAAGTGTAGAGGCTCCGTGTGTGACAAAATGCCGTCAGTGTGTGAGGATGTTCCAGCAGCCAGCCCAGCTGGTCCAGAGGCGGGGCATGTAGCTTCCAGGTCAGAACCTTCCTCAGGCCCCTGCCCTGGCAACCAGACCTTCTGCATCACCTCCCCACAATCCAGCGCCAGCAAGGACCAGGGCAAGCCCACATCAGCCCCAGCCAATGAGAGGAGGGAAGAAGTGCCAGACCACAACAGGAAGAGGACAATTGTGACGTCCAATCGGGAAAAGCCTCCCACGCCCGCGCTGCGCTCTCGTTGCTTTTCCGAGAGTTCCTCCGTCTCTCGAGTGATTAGGGAGACCAGAGGCTCCATCAGCTCCTCTTCCAGCTTCACCACCTCCAGGACCTACAACCTCCAGAGCCAAGCAAAACCAGACCTCCAGAACAGGCATCACAGACAGCTGGAGGCCAGCAAGGCCACACCAGACAGGCCCAGCCCTGGGTTCAGGAAGGTCAGCCTGCCGGTGAGTCCATGCCTCTAGCCTCAGTTGACATGGTTCTGTATAGAAGTACTGTAGCTGCATTCATAATGTGTACTGCATGTGTGGAGATGAACACTGACCACACTCTGAAACGGCTGGATTAAAAAAATAAATATTTAAACATCCTGTGGGATTGTTGATACACAAAGTTTGTATTTCCAAGCCAATGTTTTCCAAACGTCCAGAAATCTGGGACAGATTGGAGTAACACACAGTCTACTCTAGCGCCTTAGTTCTTAAGAAGGCAATCTTACATAAAAAGGTCTAGTGCTTTAAATCTCTGTTTAATGATCCCTGGGAGAGCAGGGCAAGTTGAGCATACTGCTGCCCCAGCTCCTCTGTGAACACGCCTCCTGTGCTCTGACACTGAGGGGTTTAGTGGAGAGGGGCAAGAGGGAAGAGTTGGCTTGAGCTGGAGCTAGCTGCATAGTCCCAAGGGGGAATGCAGCACAATGGCAGCTTGGTTCTGTGAGGGTGTGTGAGTGTGTGTGTGTGAGGGTGTGTGTCAGTCTTTCCGGTAAGCTGTGTTCTCTGGTTATGGCCCATGATGGACTGCTCCGGGGACCTCCCGCGTGGGGCTCCGAGTTTGATGCTCAGCTCTCGTTGCAGACGGCGCCCTCCAAGACGTCCGTGACTGCAGGAGGAGCGGCAGGAGGAGCGGCCTGCGAGGGGAGTAGGAGCCGACCGGGAGTGAGGCCACCCCCCTTCAGAACCAGGGGAGCACTGGTCTGCCCCAGCCCCAGACCTGCCCCTCTAGCCCCCAGGCAGAGGCAGGGAGCCTGGGGCAGAGATGGCTGCAGCAACCCTGGAGGCATGGCCACACCGAGGACAAAACACACCTTCTCCTCCTCCTCCTCTGCAGGTAAGATCTCTCTCCACTCCAGGGTTGAAGTCTAGAAACGCCCTCAGGGTAACAATAACCCAGATTAAACTGATAAGAAGCGATAAGAACACAGAGCGTGTGGACCAGATCGGAGCTTGGGCAGGCCTGTGATCTGGCTCACCGAGTCAGTGACACATCCCATTCAGGAGACAGAGTAAACACATGCAGGGGTACAGGGTTCACCCTCCCACATGCTGGCTGCCTCTCCTGGAAGCACGGGGCCAGGCTAATCATTTCCCAGGCGTCCCGTCTGTGGTGGAAACACTGAGCTGTCACCTGAGAGTCTGGGCTGCTCTGTCTGGGTCTGTCTAGCTGTGTGGAGTCGCACCGTGTGTCACATGCATGCATTCCAGCTGCAGCAGAGGAGTTGTTAGTAGTTCAGAGTACTTGTTTTGGGATATACACCAAGGTGAATGCTGAATGGCACCTAGAGGTAACTGATACTGCATTGTGTTCTACTTATCACAGAAGACTTCAATCCCATTCTTATGAGGGACCTCCCTGTTCTTGTCTTTTCTTTGTGGGGGGCAAAGATGCAATTTCCCCCGCTCTTAATTTTTTTGAATGGGTCTTGGTAGTTGTATTTTGTCATGTCTCTCAGTGCATTTAATGTGCATGTGTTTTGGTCATTAGTGCAGTACCTAGTCTCCCCATTGGAGGGCAGCCCAGAGGGGTTCTTCTAGACAGCATGGTTTTTTCCTGTTCCTGATGAGCCAAGCCCATGTTATGACTCCCCCCCCCCCCCCCCCCCCCCCCCCCCCCACCAAAAGAATAGTAAGGGATGCAGATGTCACCTTTCTACTCTCCAGGACAGGACCTTAAAACACCCCCCCCCCCCACACCCTCCCATTTTCCTCTACCTCTTCTCTGAGGAATAGGGGGGGACATGAAAGTAGGAAAAGGGGGTGGACTTCCTCTAATAAGAGGCCAGCTGTGCTGATGGGAAAAGCAGGGGAAGGAAAGGGAGGTTTGGAGGAGAGTTGCAGAGCTGCTGTAAAAACTCACACGAAGCCCAGTGTGTGGAACAAGCTCCCCGACACGAGAGCAGGGTGACTGCTGCACTTCTCCCAGGCTCTGCTCAGTCACACTGACGTTCTCTAATGACACGCACTGATACGTTGGCCCAAGTCAACAACATAGGTGAGTTGGTTTTTGTGTCATTGATTACATTTGTATAGATAAGAAAAAGAGGCAATCACACAAATGTATAAAAGCCTGTAACCCTTAAAACATACTTTTCTCAGTAGCATCATGCTGTCATGGCCTTATTTACCCTGTTATGGTGATTTGCAGTCTGTGCTTGTTGCACTTGTTTGACATCAGCCAGTCACATAACACTAGGGTGACCAGCCCTCCTTGCATAAC
Source organism: Hypomesus transpacificus (assembly GCF_021917145.1). Taxonomy (NCBI): domain Eukaryota; kingdom Metazoa; phylum Chordata; class Actinopteri; order Osmeriformes; family Osmeridae; genus Hypomesus; species Hypomesus transpacificus. Next base: position 6,637,856 of record NC_061060.1, read on the forward strand.
CTCTCCACCAGAAGGATGCTGGCTGTAACAGGCCCGGCGTGGAGCCAAGTCGCTCTGCTGCTGTAGTAGCCAAACCTCTCTGGGCAGTTCATGTTTTTCCACTGTTCTCTGTGATCTGGCAGGGACAAAGCAAGTCAAACAAAGCCCCCCCCCCCCCCCCCCCCTCCCTGACCATTTCGAGGTCACTTCCAGATGTGCCACTGATGTCATATTCCTCTGCTGTGTTTGTTTACTTGTCCTATGTCACACAGGTAGTCAGATGGCCCGTTCGACCGAGGGGCACTCTGTGGGGGCCACTTCTGTGGGGGCCACTTCTGTGGGGGCTACCTCAACCAAGGGTGGCGCCAGGCCCCCCGTAAGCAGATCCCGGCTCCTCCAGACCCCTGGCCGTGGCTCCACCCCTGGCCGTGGCTCCACCCCTGGCCGTGGCTCCAACCCAGCCCACCCCTCCACCCCAGCCTTCAGACTGCCCCACAAGCCCCAGGCTCAGGGACCTCCCAGGAGCCAACCCTCCAAGACCAGCGAGCACAGCTTCAGCACAGGAAACACACAGGGTGAGACTTCTGGTAAAGGCTCCCACACTGCAGGGGCTCAGTTGGCTTGGTTATAGCAGTCCTACTGGACACATGGATTTAATGAGATGGATCTGCAGGGGCATATTGTGAGGCTGCATGTCTGCCTGGTTGTCCCAAGGACACATCTGGCTGTGGGGGGATGAGCAGGACTGGACACCATGACCCACATTGGCAGACTCTAAGGCTGCTGTACACGTAACCCCCTCCATCCCCCTAAGGCAATCTTCTTGGGTGAAAGCTGTGTGGAGATTGAGACATGGCTTTCATATTTTTCAATTCTATTGACTGTAGTTATAATGTCATACTCACGAGAGTGATCGTGGCTACTGTCATTGCTTTCTACCTAGAAGATGTCAGGTGAGCCCAGTGTTTCTAGTCTGCCCTACATCAGGGATTCCCCCTCCTTCAGACAGTAATCCAGATGGCTCTAAACCTCTTTAAGACAGCTGTGAAATGTTCAAAGATCCAGCTTTATGAGATGAATGAACTTTCTTCTGCAGAGAGAGAATACATTGTTAGAAATATCCCCCCACTTGTGGTAGTTTGACTGTGTATGGTGCATAATGAGAACTTTGTGTCTTGGAATTTCTCTGACTGCTGAGTAGTGTAGTGGAGAGTGAGGGAAGCCCCAGTAAACAATGGGCCTTTTCTCCCCCCCCCCCTTCAGCATCCTCGAATACTCACTGCTCCTGATTGGCTGTGGAGTTATTCCTCTGACTGGGGTCCCCCCACACACTGTTGTCAAGGAGACGAGGGTCTGTTCCACTCTACTTCACTCACAGCGATGCCTAGAGGGGTGAGGGAGCTCACAAATACCACTGCTGTCCGGACCACTTTGTTTTCCCTGGTTTTTCTATATATACATCTTTTTTCCTCCATCGTTTTTTGATTTGACAAACATGTCTGCTTCCGGGGGTCTCCGGAGCTGTACTTGGACTGAGTACTCGGCTTCCATTTTCACCAACTCCTCCCTGACGCCGCTGGGCAGCGCGGGGGACCACTGTGACCTCACTCTGGTGACATGCCTGCTCATCGGGTCCTACCACTTCTGTGTCGGCCCTTTGTTGGCCTTTACCAGGGAGGCCCGAGCCCAGCTGTGGTGCAGTAAGTCAGACGGGAGCGGGACTGAAACGCGTCCCTCTCCGTTTTCATCACCCAGAGCGACAGCACGGCTGTGATAGATGGGGACAGCGAGGGGAGTCAATCTCTGGCCGCTATACAAGGACGAGTCAATGAGCTGTGTGACTGTACTTGTCATATTCCTTTCATGAAGTAATAGATCTGACTTGCTCTAGCAGTGCAAATGACCTTATGTTTTAAGTGTGTCTGCCCTCTCTGAGTCAGAACCATGTTGCTCCATGCTGATCCAGGGTCTCTCTGTCTCCTAGCTTCTGGGGGTCCTGGCCAGAGTTCTGCTGGAAGAGCTCACAACCCCCACTCCTCCACAGCCCCAGTGTTGAGAGCCAGGCTCCTCACACAACCAGTGAGGTGCACAGGATCCGGTAAGCAGATCACACACTTCATGAAATGATGTTTTCTTCAGTATGTTGGGTTTATTTAGTCAACTTCTGTTTTTTTTCCCCTCTTAATCTAAAACTGTAATCAGATTAGAGTGGCCTATTTGGTGTTTCTCCCTAAATCTCACAGGCATAAGACTGAGTTTTAGCAGATTAAAATCTGCTGACACGCCTCCCCTTTTTGTGAGTGATGCAACAGCATGGAAAACATGAGTGAAATGCATGAGACATGATAAAACAGCAGATAGTCCTTTATGACAGTGTTCCCCAGCTCTATCATTAGTAATGAACCCCCATGTGCTCACACAAATCAGGTCACCCACTTTACACACCTGATAAAGTCAAGCTGATTGAATTAAACTGCTCATTCACCCATGGCCCAGAGAGGTTGTGTACACCTCAGTGATCAAGTACCCTTCAGAATGAGCTTCCTGGCAAACATAGCTTCTCCCTGGTGCATATGACAAGGTTGTTGAGGTCTGATTCATGTGCGTGATTTACCAGTCTTGGTGTTTATGCAAAACATCTTCCAGGAATCTCCCTTTCTGCCTCTAGCCATGCCACTATGGTTCTGTGTGTGTGTGTGTGTAATGCGCACGCAAGCCGAGAGCTTTATATTATCTTTCTCTTCCTCCACAGCCTCAGTAGCAGTATGCAAGACCACGCCGTTGACCAATCAGACGGCCAGTCCTCTGAAGAGAACCGCCTCCTCCCGGCTGGTCCACCCCACAGCTTCTGTACCAGGTGACCATGGACGCTCTGCCTCCTAGGAACCTATAGAAAGGTTTCCACACTCAGTACCATCTCAGATACAGTACATTCCACCCGGTAACGTGGTTATTCTGCACATAGTTATTAAAGGGAGTTATCACCCTCATGATGTGATCAAATGTATAAATGTGCATTTAATTTATAGGAGTGCGTTCATTTGAAATCAATTTCATGCGTTACCGCTGGAATGTGAGGATGATTAGATTAGGTCAAACTGGACTGTAGATACATGCAGGGGAGGGCTGGGGAGAGGACAGGGGAGGGCTGGGGAGGGCTGGTGAGGGCTGGGGAGGACAGGGGAGGGCTGGGGAGGGCAGGGGAGGACAGGGGAGGGCTGGGGAGGGCTGGGGAGAGGACAGGGGAGGGCTGGGGAGGGCTGGGGAGGGCTGGGGAGGGCAGGGGAGGGCTGGGGAGGGCTGGGGAGGGCTGGGGAGGGCAGGGGAGGGCTGGGGGGGGGCTGGGGAGGGCTGGGGAGGGCTGGGGAGGGCTGGGGAGGGCTGGGGAGGGCTGGGGAGGGCTGGGGAGGGCAGGGGAGGGCAGGGGAGGGCTGGGGGGGGGCAGGGGAGGACAGGGGGGGGCTGGGGAGGGCTGGGGAGGACAGGGGGGGGCTGGGGAGGGCTGGGGAGGGCAGGGGAGGGCTGGGGGGGGGCTGGGAACCCTTGCTCCTGACCCAGACCACCTGTTCTTTCCACTCTGGTCTGCTTCTCTGCACATATGTTTCCTCTAAACATAATTACACTAAAGACGTGATTAGGTCTCTGTTGTATAGCCCTTTGTTAGTCTCCCCAGCCCTCTCCTCTCTGGCTACAGAGTACACTACGCTTCCCTGAAACAATCTCCCAAAATGATAATATTCCTGGGTCTTCTGTATTCTCAAAGGCATCTTAGGAATCTTATTCAGTGTAGGCACTCTGCAATATCTGCATCATTTTAGAACAACCAACAGAGGAGCATTCAGAAATCTTCGGGCGATAATGGAAGTCAAATGCCTGGCTTCTGTGGGCGGAGACTGAGGGGGATTCATCCTCCTGTCAAGGCACCTACTGTCAATCAGAACATCTACTAATTGCATCCCTTATGGTGGAAATACATGACACTTTTTTTCACAGATTTCCATAGAACCCATTCATGGTTCAGCACATTGTCTGAAGAATTCTCATTAGATCTGTTTGACAGTACAGGCTGATTGAGCTGGGTTTGTTTATAGCCAGGCAGACTCAGCCTTGCTACCAGCTACAGTACATCCATCACCTCCCGCCATTTCTCTTTCACTATGCCTGCAAGGAGGAGAGAGGGAGCGTGGAGCGAGCGTGTGTACTAGGAGGACAGATTGAGCTGCCATTCGCTGTGGCCTCTACCGCTCGCTCCTCCCTCACCCCACCCCCCTCTTCTCCTCTCCTCCTCTCCCAGCATCCAGGCACAGCCATACTGGATCAGCTCCATAGCCAGGGCTGGGGAGATGCGGCTAGGCTACTTGGGAGCTTTGTCTGCTGCTGTGCCTGGTGCTGAGTGGAACCGCTGAACGGCCACAACAAGAGGATTAGGGCTTTCTCTGCTTGCCTCCTCCACATCTGCCGAGGGGCTACTGAAAGCATCACCCAGTCTTTCTAAACCCAACCCGCCCCCTCCCTGCCCTCACCCTCACTCCACCAGCCCCCTCCCCCGTCCCTCCCTCCCTCCCTCCGCTCTCCTCCCCCAGGCTGGGTATGTGCTGTTGATCCTCTTTGCATGAGGAGGGAAACGAGCGCTGCCACGCTCAACTGACTGTTCGTCTTCCTGCTCCTCTTTTTGTTTTTCTTCCTGTCTTTCTCACTGTGGCACCGGATCCTCCAGTGGAGCTGCTGCCGTGTGTCTCTCTCTTTCTCCACCTCGGTGCTTCAGCATCACCTGAGTTCCTGCCGTGCCTGGGCTCTCTGGCATGCGCTGCTCTGCAGCCTGCTTCTCCTGCTCTGCTTTGGGATTTCTGTTTTGGATTCTTACGAGAAGCGGTAGTTGCGTAGTTGGGACATCTTGACTTCCCTTGCTGCTCTTTGCTGGAGACATGCTTTGGTCTCCCAAGCTCTCGCTGTCCAACATCCACGTGCGTCTGACAGCCAAGGGTCTCCTCCGGAACCTTCAGCTGCTGTCAGGATGCAGGAAGAACACGATGGTGTTCCACGCAGGTCTGTATCCCCTCACAGCCTCGTCCAGGCAGGAGACGGATGGCTCTGGCTGTCGTTGCTGCTGTCATCCCTGTGCTTGACACTACAGTCACCGCTGTTGTGGTTGTAGCTGCCTCTAACACCAAGCGCATTAGCAATTAGCTGTTTGCCAAGCTATATTTATCCTAGTGAGTAGAGGTTCTTTTTACATTTTACCTAGCTGTGTATATTATTTTACACTGGATCACCACTTGCAGTATTTAAAGTGGGTTTACAAATGAATTAATTTACTAGTTAAATTATGAAGGCAGTTAATTCATTTATAAAAACATATTTCAGACTGGTGTACTGTCTTTTGGTCACGTGTGTGTGTGTAGCGTTTGCTTGAGTGTACTCGTGGTCATGCATGCACCGAGACCCACTGCTCCCGTTTCACCCTGAGATGTGGGCTATTTTGGGAGCAAGTCACTAGGGTCGAGCTGTGTGAACCTTGTTGTTGTGATGAGGATTCTCTCATCAGAGAATATTTACCAAAAAAAGACATTCCTCTTCCCCTCCCAGAAGTTGTCATTTGTGTAGACATGGCCTAATAAGGATCAGGGTAAGGGTCAGACCTATACAGAAACCTGCCCCAACATTCCATCAAGTCCCACTTGCTTTTCTGTGACATGTATTTCTGTGGTGTCTCTCATAAAATAGGAGTACGTTAGAGGGGGTGAGGTGTTTTTACTGACATGGTTTCTGTGTAAGGTTTACAGTACTACACGAGGAACTAAACCACACTGAGGGAAGGGAGGAAAGAAATGACTCCTGTCCAGAATGTAATCCAGCATTGTACATGTAATCTGGGTCACTGGGCCTTTCCAGTCCAGGAGATGACACAGATGACTTCATTGCCTTGTTTGTGCACCCTTTAAAATGGAAACAGCAATAACAGGAAATAACAATCAAAGTCAGTTCATTTCTATAACCCAGACTTGCATCCAAAATCGACATGGTCAGCTTGATCCTAATGTTGTTGTGCAGTGACGGTGTACAGCATGTTCCCTCACCTGCACTCCAACAGGGCATATGTGCTACAATGAACCAGTCATTGACTTGGTGTCCATTTTAAACAAGAACTGGATATCAACATTGGGAATAGTTGGTGCTGGCAAGCGTTAGGTTGAAGTGACAGTTTTAGAATCAAAGCAGCGCCACACTTCTAGTACTGGGGTGTTGTTCACGTCGCACTGGAGCCGCGACAAGTGTTTTATTGTGATCTGTTTCCCATGATGCACTGTGCTGTGGCGCGACATCTCCGAGGGACACCAGACACCCTGAGCCTCTCACCAGACACACCATCAGGCTCGGTAAGGACTGCTCGCTATATTCAGAAACTAGGGAGACCGCGGCTACGTTCAGAGCACCGAGGCTGTTCTGCTCATAGAGCAGCGTTCTGTCTTCATCTCTGTAGGCGCCTGGAATCAAAATAACCACAGCTCCACTGTTGCCATGGTAGACACCAGTTACATGTACAGTAGCAGTTAACTGAGATCACAGCCCAGAGAGAGAGAGAGCAAGACGGCCTCTTTAAACCACTTTAAATAATTCAGGGCAAAAAGTAGGAATAATTTAACATGCTCTGCAATGATCTTTTTTATGTGCTTTTCAACCCAGGTGTCAAGTCCCCTATGGAACTGAAATTGAGGAAAGTTATTATATCAATCAATATACACAATAACCCTCCCAAGTCTAATTAACACTCGTAATTTAAAAGGGAAGAACTATCAGGCAGTAAGAACTACTTGATCAATTCCTTTACATGTTCATACATGATTATAATGTGGTCATGTAGCTGACTTCTCCTGCTCCATATGAGGGCAGCCACACTGCGGTAGCTGCGTCTGCTGTGGTGGGCTGGGCTGGGCTTCACTGCTTGTGTGCAGCTCATCAGTCAGGCCTGCCCCTGGCTGCAGAATGGCCTGAGGAGGTGTTCCTGAAGGGTCCAGGGAGGCAGGATCTAGTCTGGCCACCGGGGGGCGTCAGAGAACCTCCTGGTGGCTCACTAAACTCCATCAACACACTGCTGGTGTGCCAAGGGGCTTTGCAGAGCTGCTAAAATGGCTTTGCTTAAAGTTTATGAGCAGTCCGTTTTTATAATTAGAAGCTGATCTGCAGTGTGTGTTAACTTGGAACTATATAACACTACTCTAGAATAACACTACCTTAACTGTGTCTTCACATCAAAACATGTTGCACAGAGAAAGATGCCTTCTCTAGAATGTTTCTTATAAGCAAGCCAGCCCATGATGTATTTAATCTAATGAAATTCTACGACATGGCAAAGTGGAATATTCTGCCAGCCAATGCACTGGCCCCAGAAGCAGGATTATTAAACTGGGTCATGTGGCCTTTTAATCAACATTTAAACCACTATACGACCAGCACATATCAACATTACTGCCACACATTGCTGTAGTTGACCAAACTATTTCCTAGAAACGGAGAGCTGCAAAAACTGTCTCTAAACTACACTTTGGAATGTCCTTCTAGATTCCACAACCACATAAGTCAGTGTTTCTACTCTTCACCTACAGATGGAATCTTTCTGTTTATCTAGTGGGTGGAGTCTATGAGTACAGCTGTTTGATTTGGCTTAGACCTAATTCTGTTGTCAATGGAAACGGTCCTCGAGGTGAACTGTATCTGCACAAGCACACTTGTGCACACAGTATGCACACACGCATACGTAAATTGAATATCAAGTCAAATATCCGACAGACTGTTTTATGTTGTAAACCTGTAGACTTCCATGGTTTACTTTGTAGCAGTTTTTTTTTTTGCCATAGGATTTTCTTAAGGATGTGTATGCTGTAGCTGAGGCAGGCTGTGGTATGGTGTGTGTGTGTGTGTGGAGCTAACACAGGCATCTCTGTCAGGGCACTGCTGGAATGCTGTTGTCTCCATGGCTGCATTGTGCTGCCCTCTCTGCCCAGGCCCAAGTTCAGCACTTCTATCTTATTGGCTGAGTTGTCTCCTCTCATTCATCCCACTTCATTGCCCACAGCAAGGTTGTGGATCAGTTCTGTGCTTCGCTCAATAGCCACGCAAGACTTCAGTCTCTTACATGATGATTTCGAATTTGTGTCACCTTTACAGTATGTTTATGTAAATGTGAAGACGTAGCTAAACTTCCCGACGCTGTGGACAGAGGCATATGACATGGAGACTGGGAGTCGAACTGGAGTGTGGATGTGGTAAAGGATCCTTTTACAAAGGTACCTTGTGTTGTGATGAGGCAGGCTGAGCCTGGTCACTCCACTCTGACTAACCTGTATTTGTATACAGTGTTTTAAACCAAGGGCTCATGGTGTGCACATCACACTGCATGCCTGCAGCAAGGAACACATCAACACGTTTGTTGTTGTGTTCCAGCTGGATGTAACACAGCTATTTGTGTTCCCCCCCGACCATTGCCAAGGTGGGTTACCACCGTCATGTGTTGGTCTGTCAGTCACTGTAATTAGGGGGGCCGGAGGGGGGTGGGGGGGGTAGTCATGGTAAATCCTCCGTATCTCTGGAGTGTGTGGCTTTGTCCCCTGAGGGCCTGCCCCCCCCCCCCCCTTCATTATAGCTGGTATTCCCACTATGTCTGAGCCTGTCCTCACTGTCCTATTACATAAACCCCCCCCCCCCCCCCTCCCCATACACACGCCAGTACAACTCACAACACGCTTGCTGCCAGGTGTCCCATATCCATGATGAATCCTCATAAACATCACTTTCTCTCCTCCTCCTTTTCTTCATCCTCCTCCCCCCCCCCACAGGAGGTTTCTCCAGTAATGAGCATATATCTGGATTGGTGTCTCCTCTCCCTTCCTTCTCCTGTCATCAGAGGCTGGGGTGGAGGCAGCAAGCCCCTCAGCTGATTATCCTGGCCAGGATCCGCTAGCTTATTAAAGAGGGGTGTTGTATTTATACAGTTGATGTAAATCAAAACCACTGTGACACCGGCCTGCTAAAAGAAGCGGCCCAGTGTCCGGACGGCAGAAGATTCAATCAGGAGATGGGGATGTAATCTCATTCGGAGGCTCCATTTTGTGGTCGGCTCGTGGACGATCATCTCTCTCTCTCTCCATCTCTCTGTGTCCCTCTCTCATTCTCGTTCTATCTTTGTCTCTCCCTCCCTCTCCTTGATGGACTTCTGATCACTGTTGTCCTTGTACTGGGCTCTGTGGGCTGGGCCACTCTGCTTCCGGACTTGTAACCCAAGCAGACGTCCTGACGCCGGGCCAGGGCTGGATCTGGGCTGGAGCTGGGCTGGTGTGGAGGGCTGACTGGCTGTGGATGGGGGCACGGTAGCAGCAGAGGCAGCAGCAGCAGCAGCAGCAGGCTCCTGTATCTACAGTAGTGCTTCTCAATGGGGACCAGCATGGAGGGGGGGATGGTGATGCTGAACCATGTGACGACGCTAAACGGATGTTCTCTTGCAGTGGACAAGAACCGGCCCAAGGCAAACCCACGGAACCAGCCTGCAGCGCAGCCGACGCCCGCGCCTCCAGCCCCCAGCCATGGGCACCCGGACCTGGTGCTCATGGCGGCCAGGACGAGGGGCCCTGCGGAGAGCTACCAGGCCCTGTGTGAGAAGCAGAAGCGCCTCCGGGGCCTCCTGGCCAGCAGTGACTGCAGGTTCGAGGCCGTGGTCGTGGTTCTGCAGCAGGCCCTGGCAGAGGTAGGCACCCTGCACCTGACTCACTGTTCAGCCACTCGGACGTGTGTTTTAATGTTATGGATGCCTGGACCAAATGCCTTAGTACCGTGGAGTACCGTGTGAGGAATTTCATACCGGTGTAAGGACATTAGTGATCATGTTTCACCGTTACAGGTAGAACAGTGATCTCTGACTTGCATGTTCATTCAGGCATTATGTGCATGTGTGTTTGCACAAAGGCTTATGTGTGTGTTTGCACATGAGACGGCTGTGTGTGTGTGCCCCATGTGAAAGTGTTCTCCCTCCTATGTTTGTTTTGGATCAGTTTTCACGGCTGCAAGATATGATAGGCTTCCAGGAAGTAGTTCCCAGAGGAATTCCTTTCCCCACATGACATTGCAGAGGGAATGGTCCTATCAGCAGCTCCCCACGCTCATTGTGCCAGGGTGTCCTAACTTTCTAAAGCTATTTCAAGCTGAGATCATTTCTTTTATCCATAGAATTCAACACCTCCCTAGTTTACGTGGTTTCAAATTGTTTGACCCAACAGTCAGTTTCCAACTCATGACATGAGTTCCTTGTGTTGTTGTTTAGCACTTTGTTAAATGTAAAGACTTGAAAGCAGCTTCCTACATGAGTAATTTTCCAGGCATGTTTTAATTACTCTGCCCCCCCCCCCCCCCCCCCCCCCCGGTCTCCATAAACAGTGTTCCACCCGCCTGTATGTCTGACCCTGCAGGAGTCACACAGATATTCCTGTCACTGACTAGCCGCTAACAACTCTTTCACTACAGTATCACGGCACGTAGGCATGTTGTTTTAACTTAGTGGTTGTTGTTGTTGTCCAGATACTTCAGGAAGCGCAATTAGACAATTGAAATAAATCTGATAGTATCAGATTAGGAATAACTCAATTTTTCATTAAGGTTAAGGACGACCGTGAAATCATCTACCAGCAATGAGTGGAAAACATTATACCGTTTAAACAGATTGAGCAGTAGAAGTATATAAAGATAACACGCACTCCAACCTGTAGTCTTATTCCCGAGCACAGTACGGATGTAGCTGTCGTTTGACCTTACCGTTTATACCCCTCTGTATATCATCCTGTCATCTGGCCTTTCATCTGCCATATGTGTACTTCAGCTTGATATCAAAAGCATGACAATCTGCACAGCCCTTAGAGGGTCTGTGCAGTATCCTCACAGCAGCATCAGGAATACCAAGCTAACCTAATGGCAGAGGACGTCTCCTCCAGGTGGTGGGGCTGTGGCCCCGACAGTGAACACGCCTGTGTTTCCTAACCCTCCAGCAGAGTGTGGTTCCCCTCCCTCCCTCATTATCCCGGCTGGGTAAGCCTTTAAACGCTGGGTGGGGGCTGTTTTTGTCTCCCAGTGACAGTAAAATGGCCCCCTCTGTCTGTCTGTCTGTCTGCGGGGCTTCAAAGAGCGCTCCTAAAGAGAGAAACCACCACAGCCCCTCCACATTAATAACAAGTGCTGCCGGAGCCTGCAGGCTGTTCTGCCCATGAGAACGTGAAGCAAACGCCGCCTGGAACTAGAATCACAATCACCATTACTGTCTCCTGAGACATCCTCCTCCAGGGTGTGTTTTTGTTTGGATAAACTCCGGATTCTCGTAAATGGAACATTGTACAGCCTGTATCAGTCGCTGTATCCGTTAACTGGACAAGCAAGGAGCGGCCCTGTCCTATGCGAGTCTGGGCCTGATAGTGGAGACATGGCGGACGTCATGTATGCCCAGCCTCTTCCCTCCAGAGGACCCTGGGAAAACTAGCCATCATCCCTCTAATAGGCTGCCTCTGGACCTTATCTGACATCACTGCCTGTCCGTCAGACTCCAGGCTCAGGTCCTGACACACACCAGACTGTGCTCCCTCCTCTGTAGGCTCTGCTCTCTATAGAGTGTGATGCACCCATGAATATAGATTGATGTACACATCGCTCTGCTCAGGGGGATGACTGCTGGTGTGATAGGTTTGCTGTCGTCCTCCTGTCCATAATTCTCTGAGCAATGGAACTTGTGGTTGGGTACAGTCCATATACAGACAGCAGCTCAGTGAGGCAGTTCTAACCAATGTGGGTAATAATGTGTCTGGAATGAGTTTGAATACAGAAAGAGCTACGCATTTTACAGGCAGTTGATTTTGGATCAGTCCGGACGAGGCTTGTGAAATCATTTTAGGAGACTAAACATCTGTGGGATCACCTCAAAGTGATTATCAAGACATACAAAACAGAGAGGGTTTCTCTCTGTTCCTCTGATAGTATTGTAGCAGCTGCCTCAGACGGCCCCCTCTCTCCAAACCGGCCTATCCTCCATCCTCTCCAATGGAAACCAACAAACCCCATAGAGAACCATTGACAGCGACCATATGTTATATAGTGTATCATTTGGGGTACAAGGACTCTTGTGTATAGTTTGATCTCTTGGACTAGTATGAATAAACCCATAGCATATGCTGTGTTGTTGGCCTCCAGGGGTGAAGGGGGTGGGGGCTTATCTGCTAGTGAACACAGTGTACAGGATTGGAATCCGATGGCCACTCACAAGACCAAGAATAGGGGGCCAGGCCTCGCCATGCTTGTGTGAGAATGTCCCAGCTGTTGACTTGACATGGTTACAAACCGCAGCCAAACACTGGATAAGGTAGGTGTGTGTGTGTGTGTGTGTGTGTGCGTGGGTGCACTGTTTCTTATCACCTGTTTAGAATATTCCTGTCAGCAGCACTGGGCATAGATTACCGTAATTCCTCTAGAAGAGGAGAAATGGGCATAAATCATTTTTCAAAAATGATTCACCCTTTTATACAATCATGATCCATAAACAGTGTATATATATATATATATATATACACATAGCAGTTCCATCCCCCTATTCTCCACACGTCCTTTTATTTTTGGGTTTTCTTTCCTTGAACATTACCAGAAGATGGAAACCTAATCCAGATTGATCTCATAGTATTGATCCCCCCCTCCCACAGAGGGCGGTCCTATACATGATATGTGCACATAGCTTTGTACCACCATCAGAATGTCATTTACATTCGATAAACTAAATCATACACCCTAAAAGATCTAGCGACCAGACGGCCAGCCAATCAGGTGAAAAAAGGCTTTGTGCTCTCTTCCTGGAGTAAGTTGATAAAGACGCCCACGCCCCGTGTGTTGGCTCCGTCTCATCTTGCCCGAGAGCGGAGCGATGCTGCGTTGTAGTCCAGATCACCATCCATTAATCTGGGACGCTCTGGTCTGGATTCATACGGTCAGACCCCATCCCCTCCACACCACAGCCCATTCTACCGGGCTCGGCCCTAGCACTCCTCCACACTCACTGCTCCTCTTTCTGCACCATGCAAACAGATCATTTGTCTGTAGGATGATACTGGATTTGTGGCTGGCTGCGGCTCTGTGTCCGCAACAGGGGGATACAGAGATCTAAATGTTCTAAAGGCATTGATTAAACCCAGTTGGGGGGTGGTAGAGTTGGGAAGGGTTGGTTGGTCATATTAATGAAGCCCCCTCCCTTCCCCCCCCTGGGAAGGTCACAGGAGAGTCTAAGTACCTCTCCATCAGACGAATGTCAAAGCTCTCCCCTCTGTGGTGCTGTCTGTTTGCTCTGGCTGTGGCCACTGCTGGCTGGCTGGCTCTTAAAGGGCCAGCAGCACAGCAGGGAGGGGGCGGGCCCCCAGCCCACTGCAGCCTGCCCCTCTCTTAGGGAGAATACGGCAGGACAGGCTGCTCTCACTCACCAGGGGCCAATGATAGTGGCCGCTGCACTCCAGCTTCAGATGGAGAGGCAGCAGCCTTAGAGAAGGTGGTGTGTGTGAGTGTGTGTGTGGAGGTATCCTGTGAGGAGGTGTCCACCTGGGCTGCTGCTGCTGTGTCCTGGCGTACAGGACTTCCAGAGCCTGCCTGGAGGTCTGGGCGGGAGGGGGGGGGGGGGGGGGAGTCTCCTGGAGGCTGAGCCCCAGGCAGAGGCTTCATCATGGGCTGCTCGGGGAGCAGAGACTGCCTTAGCGCTTCATGTGCTGGAAGAGACGGGGTACAGTATCCGGCTTCTCTTTTGTTCTGTTTATGCATTAGTGAATGGTAGGCTGTTAACATGACGGGCTATTTGTACTGCCAAATACGATCTCTTACTAATGGATTTTTTTGAAAGCAATAACGATTAGACCTACTTAAGTGATGACTTTGCCCCTTAGCCTCTGTGATTCAAAGATCTCTAAGGCTTCTGTTGGCTTGCTGATTGTGGATCATGTGACTGTGTTAAGTGTGTTTTCTCTGAGTGAACCATGTGTGTTTTGCGTGAGCATATTGAGGAGGGAAACAGGTATAGCGAAGAGGAATGTTTTTGGTTTCTCTCTGCGTCAGTTTGGGAGACTGCAGATCTCCCCCCTCACTACTGCAAAACCCAGCAGACAGGGAGCGGAATGGGGAGAGAGACTGGAAAGGAAGGGAAGATGTTACCAGAGAGAAGGGAACTCGTGTTTTTGTTTTTACTTCCCTCTTCTCTTCATTCCTTTTCTCTTGAGTTGCATTTCCTGGTGTAATAAGTATGTCTGGGCATCGTCCATGTCATAGATAGATTTTGGCATTCAATAAGAGACATGATTGGATTCTGAGGTTCAATATCCGCCTGAAGGAATTGTTTTTTGGTGGTGATGGGGAGGGATGGATGGTGATAGAACTGTCACCAACTGATGATTTTATGATCTGCCATAAGGTATGTCAGTAAATACAGTCCCACCTTATATCATCTTATATCGCTGGGTGTTTACATTGTTACTAAAAGTAGAGTTTTAGATTGTATACTGAAAAGAAAACAGCTTTTAAATATTGCACTGATTAAATGATCCAAAAGTGAGTATTGGTGTGTGTGACAATCCAGTATGTGAACATCCATGAGCGCTTGGAGTGTGTAACCGCTTTTGCTCTGCCCTCCCCAGCGTGACGAGGCCATGAAGCATCGCAAGGCGCTGTCCCAGGAGATGGTCGCCCTGAAGGGAGAGCTGGGTAAGGAAGGGCATCTCGGCTCCCTCACCCTCTACCTCGCCCTGCCACGCTCACCTCCCTTTCTCCCTCACAACACCTCATGTCCTCCGGCACCACTCCTCACCCTCTCACCCACATCCTCCTCAGCCTAACCATGTTTACTCTAAGGTACAACCACATATGTCATCGACTGGGTTGACAGCTCCTGCTCCTAAAGCCAGCAGACGATACGTGTGTGTGTGTGTGTGTGAGTGGTGCAGCCCAGCTTTTGCAGAGCACTGAACAATCTCTCCAGACCTCATCTGTCACAGAGCTGTAGGATGCAGGGGCCTGCTAGGACTCTCCAGGCGCTCTCTGGATGTCAAATGTGTCTTTCCTTGCTCAGCTAAAGAGAGCGCTACATGGAAGCTGTGTCTGTGGCCCTGCAGTGAGCAGCTCTGCCTGGGTTGGACAGGAGCTAGCCATAGCAGCTTATGTGTGTCACGAGCCAGGACAATCAATGGTGTATAAACAGTGAGCGTGCTGTTTGTCTGGTCCCTGGACACTGCTGCTGGCTTCCTCTCTGTGTGTCTGCCCACGCCTAATGACATTCTCCTCCCCCTCCTCTTCCTCCCATGCTTTATCTGAGAAAAGGACGCCCAGAGATGGCGGAGCGCGGTGTGTATTTTATTGTAAGTCTGTTGCCTGGTGGGGGAGGGGTTAGTTGAGTTGACCCCTGACCCCCACAAAGGCTATTGCTGCCGGTCAGACATCCTGAGGGGGGAGGGTAGGCCCTCAGTGATGGAATTCCTAAGCACCTGAGGCCTTGGGAGGGTTGTGGAGACAAATCCCGTACTGTGCACACACACACACACACTAAATTGCATGCGTTGGCGGCCTTGGGACACACCCCTGGTAGCCATGTGCTGTGTTCAGCATCCATCTCGTTCATGTAGCCCCGCCCCTCCAACCCCCCAGACCCCTGTTTGTGATCAGACAGGGCCGCAGCCTTGGGACCTGCACATGACTCCTCTTTACCCCTGGGCTCAGTCTTTACCTCTGGGCTCAGTCTATCAGCCTCTTAGCACATTCCTGCTACTGGTGTGATGTTTAAGACCCCCAAGGACCCCCTCAAAGACTCTTCTTGTGTTTTGTTACTAGAATGGGGGCAAAGCCCATAATGCATTTCTCCCCAGGGTCCTGCTTATGCAGCCGCTCGCCGTTGTACTCCCCCCTCCCCAGACAGTATGCTCTTAGCTAGTGTGAGCTTGCTCTCCCGATGATGTCACCCCCCTGCCCATGGCAGCTCTCTCCAGTAATTATAGTCTGACTGCATTGTCTGTTTGGGCCACGGCCAAATTTGTGATATACAACCCTCCCTGTGTTATTACCCCTCCTTACTAGATGAATTAAAAGCACATGTCGGAGCTCTCGCCTGCATTGACTAGGGGTCCGGGTGCATCCCCAGCCCTCTTCTTACCTCCTTGGCAGTGGGCCACCGGACAGATAGTGTTTTAGTAATGGGGCTCCTATACGAACCCACTAACTCCTGAACCATTGTGGTGTTCGGCGAGGGTGCATCAAGGCTGCAGAGTCTCGTATGACCAGACCAGCCGCCCCTCCCACTCTCTTACACACGCCTGAGGAATGCCAGGCTCTGTCTGTGTGGCTGTGCAGCATGCCACGACCTGATGGGCTCCCTAGGTCTCTGTAGGTCTGTCTGTCTCCGTCTTCCTCTCTGTCCCTCTCCGTCTCCCTGCGTCTCTCTCTGATGTGTATACTATATGCAGGTTCCCCTGGGCCCTCCTCCAAGCCTCAGAACATCACTGTTCATCAGAGTCATGGAGATGCTGTCATCGTGTCCCCTCCCTGGTCCAGACCACAGTATTGACTGTCTTCCTTGTCGGTCTCTGCTCATGTTTCCTCCATCAGAGCTGGCTTATTGAGCGGCCCTCGGCAGCATGTTTCGGCCCCCTATAATAGAGTTACACCACATGTTTATGTAATCCCTCTCTCCGAGGTCTGACCTCCCCTGGGGTTCTCCATCTCTGGTCCGACCCAACAGCTGAGGCCCCCCCTGGCTCTTCGTCACTGGCTCTTCGTCACTGGCTCTTCGTCACTGGCTCTTCGTCACTGGCTCTTCGTCACTGGCTCTTCGTCACTGGCTCTACATCACTGGCTCTTCATCCTGCCCTGACAGTGATGGCGACACGCCAGTGAGGCCTCCCTCACTTCCTGTCCCCAACTCGGTGGGTTCAAACCAGGGTGTGTAAATGTCTCTTGTAGATCTCCTGGTAAAGTAGACGCTGCTGACCCACAAGATGGTGTGAGAAGGAATTCAGCATGGCGTGATCGTGTAGAGGCCGACGCTCTACACAGGACCAAGTGCCTGACATGCACATCGACAGTTACCACAGCGTTGGTTCCGAAAACCATGTTACAGGAACAATGAGAACACTTAATCTTGTTTGTGTGGGAGGCTGGATATTCTGAGCAGGTTGCGTAAGGATATTGATTCCCACTCAGTGACGCTTTCAGCTCCACCAACAGCTGTAGGTGATCCAGCCCGTGCAGAACCAGCTCCCTCAGAATGGTTGGAGTCTTTAATGGAAACCACCTGTCACCCACGGCGACAGTACGACTACCCCGTCACCCACAGCTGCCCCCCTCATGTCATCGCCACCGTCGCTTCGTGCCGGGAGAGATGCTGTTGGGCCGGCGAGGTCTTGTTTTGTTGGGTATGGAGCTGGTACAGTGCCAGGCGCTGGGTATCTGACATCTGGTCTGACCCAGGCATGCGGCACGCCAGCGGCCACACCAGCATAACCTGTCAACAGGACTGTTGGTGACACAGACAGGATGCACATGAACAGTTGGGAATAGTTACCCCTCTTATTGCTTTCTGTTCATTGATGTGAACTGGTGTCAGCCAGTTCAAACTGGGAGGGTGACCTAGCTTCCCCAGCAAGGACACACCAGTCAGTATTGAGACACAGTACTGAGACAAGGATCGAAGACGCGTCACTGATTTGAAGGGAATTGTGAAATTATTAGATTTTGACACTCATTGTTATGTCTGTTTTGCCATCACTTGGGCAATAAGTTCCACGTGCTCTGTCAACCCACAAGGAAATTACACATGTTTTATCGGTTTTCAGAATTGAGCAATGCATGTCACAACGTGATCTCTGATATTGATCTGACTAAACAAACTGGTTGCCAGACTCCTTGTTTAATCCCCTGCTTAAGAAATCCTTCATTTCACTTACTCCGCTCTTACGGAATGGAGTTTCATACAAGCATATTTCTGCATTCCATTGTGACAGGTTGCATTAACACTTTTAATTACCCACAGTAAATCACTATGGTAGGACTATTCTAACCCAATGGAATTCACAGGCTCTTTTATATATATTGTTGTTAGATGTTATTCTTTGCTCTTCGTAAGGTGTGCAAGATATACTGTTTTCTAGTTTCCATTCGTGGACACAATCCAAGCTCCCAGACTAACTCTCCTCCTCCCCTCCTGTGTGGGTCTTCTCCAGTGAGCTCTTCCCACACCTGCGACCGTCTGAAGCAGGAGAAGGACGAGGCTCTGTCCACCATGGAGGAGGTGCTGCTGAAGGTGCAGGAGCAGCACGGCAGCCAGCTGGCCCAGCTGGAGGACAGGCTGCAGACCTTCTACCAGGCAGAGTGGGACAAGGTCCACCTCACCTACCAGCAGGAGGCTGACAAGTACAAGGCCTTGATGGAGCAGCAGGTCAGGAAGACAGGAACACACACACACACACACACACACACACTAAGGGCACACCTCTATCATGATGGACTAGGTACACCTCAGCAACCAGGATGTCCTGGAGTCAGTCAAGGCTTGGTTCCAAATTTGCTCCAAGGTCCTAATGCTATACCCAAGTAATCACCAACAATAGCTTGTAAACTAGTTTCAGCTTGCCTTCTATTGTTCCAGGTCATTGTAGCATTTCCACCGGTCCACCAAAAGACTGTATAACTACCATGACCTGTTATGTGACTCATACCTGTGAACTAAGTATTCTGTCATCATGGTCTGTTCAGCTGAGGTGTTTTAAGTCTCTGCATAGCCATTAGTCTGTGTCGTCTACTGCCGTTGTGTTGAGTCATACACTGAGCTAACTGTGGCCAGATTCTCTTGAGTGTTCAGTGCTAAGTCAAATGAGTTCAGCAGTAACGGTAAAGTGGTGTGCGTAAGAACCTTGGGTGCATCTTGTCAAAATGCCGTCACTGTGGGGCTTGTTTCATCCCCCTTGTTCGAAGGGTATAGCATGTACAAAAATGCTGACTCACTCATGAATCTGTCCACTTCAGAAATTAGAGCCCCTTATTAATGGGCTTTACTGTGTAAGAATGAATAACCAAATAGATTTATAAACAAATTCACATCCACGGTTCATAGTTCTTGTTACATTTGCTATTTTCTAAAGCCTGCTACTGTCTGCCTATCAGATGGGGGAGCTGAGGGCCACTCATGATGACCTGAGACAGATGCTGGAAAACAGGCACTCCGAACATCTCCAGAGTGTCCAAAAGCAGTATGAAGACTCGCTGGAGGGTGAGTTTATCACCACTTTGAGTTTAAGTTATTAGGTTATTGACTCTTGGGGTGTAGTGTGTGTGTGTGCTGCAATGAAACCTGTTTGCCTCTGTCTGCCTCAGAGATGAGGACGACTCACAAGCAAGAGCTGCAGACTTTAGAGGAAACGCTGAAGGAGGCCGAGGCCACTCGGTCTGTAAGTGTCCACTCTCAGAACATCTACTGTCTGTGGAGCCTCTGCACCTAGTGGCTGGAGGTGTTAGTGTTCTGCTGCTGTGTCCCCAGGGCCAGATCCAGGAGCTGACAGCAGAAAACGGCACTCTCAGCCAGAGGCTGAAGGTGGAGGAGGACAGGAGGAGGGAGCTGGCTGACAAGAACCAGGTACACCAGTGTGTAATAGGGGGCTGCTGCCAAGAACACACACACACATACCTCACACACACATACCTCACACAATCTCCACCCCTACCCCTGCTATCTTCTACTTATCCCATGCTCTGGCTCCAATAACGTCTCTTAAGATAGCATTGTTATTTTTGCTAAGCAACGGCAACTACCAGTGGCCTCCCCTTAAGTTGTTAGCTTTTTTTAAACCAAAGATATGGTGGTAAGGGAGGGCTGTCAGTCACAGTCAGTGTTGAGTGCGTGCCCCATCCTTTAGTGCTTAAACGATGCACATGAGGGGGTTTTAGATAACAGGCCACTATCACCCAGCCTCTCCTTAGCAGCTATAAATAAGCAGGCAAACCAACTGTCCTACCACCAAACACCATCAGTATGTACTGGGGTTTCAAACTAGTACAGTTTTACCTTGGAAATGCCCTACAATGCATTATTGCATGTTTTGGAATCATTTTATGGAAAGGATAGACTGAAAAAGACCAGGAGGAATGTTAGGTTACATGTACCATATGGCATTAAGATAAAGACTTCAACATAAAACATTATATAGTTTACAGTAGAACATCATTGTGCTTGGATGTGCTAATGCAGCCAAACTACTGGAACATTCTCACTGGCCCTGCCTGTGTGCGCTCAGTTCTGACTTTTGTCCCCTACACATGGCGCCACCTGTTGATAGATGTTATGGTTGCCCTGGAATGTGTGTCATTTTCCATGGAGCGTTGAATCCACCACCCGCCTGTCCTCCCTCTTCCAGAAGGACTCCCACACCCTGTACCTGGAGCAGGAGCTAGAGAGCCTCAAGGTGGTGCTGGACATCAAGATCAAGCAGCTGCACCAGCAGGAGAAGAAGCTCATGCAGATGGACAAGCTGGTGAGAGACCCTGATCCCGCACGGCACAGAACCACAACCACCCCTATGATGATGATGATGATGATGATGATGATGATGATGATGATGATGATGATGATGATTTACTTTATTGATCCCCAATGGGGAAACTGGTTTGCCACCATAGTCTGTACAACATACAAAACAGGAATACAGTAACAACATAAAACAAGCATAGTCACTTGTTAGTCAGGGGAGTGTGGTCCACTACCACAGTAAAAATAGAAGGTTAAAACAGGGAATACATAACAATATAACAATACTATGATGTGCAAATGAGCAATGTGCAGTAATACAATCAAATCAAATCAAATCAAATCAGCAGTCATGATTAAAAAGCCTAGCTGCTGCAGGAACAAAAGACCTCCTGAATCTCTTTGTAGAGCACTTTGGTAACAGGAGACGTTTGCTCCTTCCACTTCTAACAAAAGTGCAGTGCAGGGGGTGGTCGTCATGTGACAGGACATGTATAGAGCCTTGTCCGACCACTGACGGAACACCCGTCCTCCTGAAGCCATGCTGGGGTTGGTCGGCTCATAGTCACGATGCTACTTGAACTCTCTTTCATAGATGGAGAAGAGTGTGAAGCTGGACGAGTGCCTTCAGAAGGTCCAGCAGGAGAACGAGGACCTGAGAGCCCGCATGGACAGACACAGTGCCCTGTCAAGGTAAGGAACATTGACGGCTCACCATCTCGGTGCTTGGTTTTCAGAAGACTGAGACAGTGAGAGAAGTCCTGCTCTCCCAGACAAGGAATAAAGACTTCTAGTATAGTCTAGTATGGAATATCAATCTAGGCTTGAGCTGTGAAGGTGAGCATTCAGCCAGGACACAGTCTGACGGGGTTCTTTCTCCTTCCAGGCAGCTGTCTACGGAGCAGGCTGTTCTCCAGGAGTCGCTCCAGAAGGAGTCCAAGGTCAACAAGCGTCTTTCCATGGAGAACGAGGAGCTCATGTGGAAGCTCCACAACGGTGACCTGAGCAGCCCCCGCAGGATGTCCCCCACCTCGCCCGCCCTCAGCCTCCAGTCGCCCCGCAGCTCGGCCATCTTCTCCAGCCCCCCCGTCTCACCCAGATAACGACGGCCCTCCGCTTCCTGGAAGCAACCCCCCCCCCCCCCCCCCCCCCCCACCCACCCTCCTCCTCCTATCCACTCTCCAATCGGAATGAGCCATCCCTCCATACTTAGAAGCTACATTAGCTTAGCACCCTGTTGCCATGGAGACTCCTGCTCCAGAAGGGGTCCTGTTGACACTCTGTACAGGTGACTGACCCAGCTCAGAGGACTGACTGTCGCACAGAACTCTCACCGAGGGAGGATGCCCTTGTTCTATGCCTTTCTCGTCTGATACCATAGGTGGAAAATAAGGAACTCTCAGGACATGTATATATTGAGACACTATTTTTGTTACTTATTGATTGGCCGCTAATGCTTGTTTTCCTGTTTGAAGCTTCACGCGGTCAAGCTTGTTCGCACGCACACAATCACAAACACACACACTCATCAGTGCTCTTGAGTGTTTGTTCAGACTCTGATGACCAAAGGCAGACCTGTATGTTGAGGAGAACAGTTATATAAGCATGGCTATGAATCCCCCAAATATTGAATCCCTCCATGAGATTATGTAAGCCTCCTAATGTGAATGTCCATTCAGGAATGAGCTTGTGGCCCTTTTTTTGTGTCAGCTGTCATTCTACCCATTTTATCCTGAAATTTATTCCAATTTGACAAATCACAGTAGATTAGAAATCCTCGTCAACAATATTTGCATCAATATTGCATTGCTAATATAGTGTAGTCACGCACATGTAAAGTGCATCTATGCCCAGCAGCAGTAAACATGGAGATTGAATCTAGACTGACCATGAATACCAAGCTGCATCTTTTTTCATTGCTTGTATTTCCCAACACGTTTTAAAGATCCATCGATTATCCATCCATTAAAGATCTATCAATGTTCCAACCGCAAAAATGTTTTGCCACAGCTAAAGTCAACCTATCCACTAAAAGAACCAGTTAACAGTTTACTCCATAAAACTACTCAGTAACCAGGATCAACAACTAAAATATGTTTTTCTCCATTTTCCCATGGGACCAATCTTGATGACTGCATGTTTGACTGACTCCATCCCCCCATACTCCTCTGAGTCTATACTGCAGCTTTAAGCTTGGGGGTTCAGGGTCTCTAAAACAAGACGCCGCCATGACGACCGTAGGGAACACTGATTGTGTTTTGGAAATGGCGTCCTGAATCCACGTCAAGGAAGGACTATGGTGGATATGGAAATAATTGGTGTGTTGAACTTGTTTGAGATATGCAATTATTAATAAAGTCGTATAAACAATGTAAAGCTGGGTCATGGTGACTTGGTGTCCTGAAAAGGACATCCTATATGCACCACAAACCTTTCCCATTTCTTACTGTAAGATATCATTTGAACAAAGCATTTAGTAACTTCATCACTGACTAAAACTACAACTAAAAGCCGAGGTTTAGTGACTACAGTTGAGTTGAGTAGAGGTGGAAAAATTCTGTGTCAGGCTGGACCAAAATAAGATCTGGGCCCAGAATTCACATTCCACATACGGAGTCCATTAGGACTGGCACACAACTTTCTCTCTCCCCCTCTCTTCCTCTGCTCAGCTGTCCAGCAGACTCTCTCTTTCACCATTCAGGACCAGATCCCTGCTGATCAATGCCCTCCTTTCTGGACCTGCTGTTCCCGTCCACCCAGAGAAGCCAGGTTATCAGGATGTTTACTTACTGATGAGTCTGTCCTCACCAGTGCAGTTATGTGCAACATGTGGACGTTCATCAATGCAAAGTTAAAGGTTTTTAAGTGTTCGTATGCATGACTACTTGGTCATAATATAACAAGACACCAAACTGTATAAACAGGTCTTTAATGTGTTACCAAATATAAACATTGAACATTTTAAATGACCATCTACAGTATATAAGCAGTTTGATTTATATTTACATTGGATATGCAGATATACCCCAACAACAAGCAACATTACGTATATTCAATGACAGGTTGTGTTCTCACTTTGCAAATGACCTATGTTCCACAAATAGGAACATTCACATTCCTTGTGACTAAACAACCAACATTTACCGTTGTCTGAAGTGAAAGGCTCGTACCTTCCAGGGTAGCCTCACAGCAAGGACCAGGTTTCTACAGGCCCTTCTGGCTCCAGGCTAGGTGGAGCTGATCCTGGTGGACACAGCCGTCACCCCGTGCGGGTTCTTGGCCCGGCAGATGTACCTGCCCAGGTCACTGGTCTCCAGATCGTGGATGGTGATGACGCTGTGTGAGATACGGGTGGTGTGTCCCATCCCTTGGTTTATCAGCCTCCTGGAGGTCTGGATGTCCACAGGCCGGCGCTCCTGAAAAGAACAGAGCAAAACCAGGTCAGACTGACGGTTATATTTTTGGATCGTGATGAACGTAACTAGACCGAGTTTGTAATTTGAAAAGTTGGCTTGGGTGATGTAATGTTGATTATTAATGAGGATTTGGACTTGTCCCACTCTCACCTGTCCAGGGTGGGTCCAGCTGAAGCTCACATCCACCTCTGGCTCCCCCAGGACGGTACAGGTGATGTTGATGGTGTCCCCCTCCCTAGCCGAGGTAGAGGAGGGCTCCAAGGTCACGAAGGGTGGCCCGCTGGGAACTGACAACACAGCATGACGCAACAGCATCATATGTCGGTGTACATAGTAGTTACATTTGTCACCAACTGGTTTAATCTCGGACGCATCTTCAATCGATCTTAACCACTGACCTAGATTTCTGATGGGAGATGCTACAGATGAAAACCCTCACAAACATACAGTGCCCTCCAAAAGTATTGGAACAGTGAGGCCAATTCCTTTATTTTTGCTGTAGACTGAAAACATTTGGGCTTGACATCAAACGATGAATGTGAAACCAGAGATCAACGTTTCAGCTTTTATTTCCAGGTATTTACATCAGGATCTGATGCACAAATTTGAAAATATCACCTTTTTGTTCGAACCCACCCATTTGTCACGTGAGCAAAAGTATTGGAACATGTGACTGACAGGTGTGTTTTGTTGCCCAGGTGTGTCCTATTACATACATTATTCAATCAATAAATACCACTGAATGTCTACACTCAGGTTCAGATTGGGTAAGATAGGTTTTGTCTAGGCAGACTGTATTCAGAGGTGAAAACAACATGAAAACCAGAGCGCTGTCTTTGGGTGAAAAACAAACAATTGTGAGTCTTAGAGAAGATGGAAAATCAATCAGAGCCATTGCAGAAACATTGGCCATAGCCAGTACAACCATTTGGAATGTCCTGAAGAAGAAGAAAACTACTGGTGTACTAAGTAACAGACGTCGAACAGGTAGACCAAGGAAAACATCAGCAGTTGATGACAGAAACATTGTGAGAGCTGTAAAGAAAGACCCTAAAACAACTGTTAGTGAGATCAGCAACAACCTCCAGATGGCAGGAGTGAAGGTATCACTATCTACTGTTCGCAGAAGACTTCATGAACAAAAGTACAAGGGCTACACCAGAAGATGCAAACCACTCATTAGCAAGAAGAATAGGAAGGCCAGGCTGGAATTTGCCAAAAAGTAGAGAGATGAACCTCAAAAATTCTGGGACAAAGTTTTATGGACTGATGAGACAAAGATTAACTTTTACCAAAGTGATGGAAAGGCTAAAGTTTGGAGAAAGAAAGGAACTGCTCATGATCCCAAACACACAAGCTCATCTGTGAAACACGGTGGAGGTAATGTCATGGCTTGGGCTTGCATGGCTTCTTCTGGGACGGGCTCATTAATCTTCATTGAGGATGTAACACATGATGGCAGCAGCAAAATGAACTCGGAAGTCTACAGAAACATTTTGTCTGCCAATTTAAGGAAAAATGCAACCAAACTGATTGGCAGAGCCTTCATCATGCAGCAAGATAACGACCCAAAACACACTGCCAAAACAACAAAGGAGTTCATCAGGGGCAAGAAATGGAAGGTATTAGACTGGCCAAGTCAATCTCCAGACTTAAACCCTATAGAGCATGCATTTTACCTGCTTAAGAGGAGACTGAAGGGAGGAACCCCACAAAACAAACAACAACTGAAAGAGGCTGCAGTGAAAGCCTGGGAAAGCATCAAAAAGGAAGAATGCAAAAGTTTGGTGACGTCAATGGGTCACAGACTTGCTGCAGTTATTGAAAGCAAAGGATTTGCAACTAAATATTAAGTCTTATTCACTTAAATATGTTTTAAGTATATCTGTTCCAATACTTTTGATCACATGACAAATGGGTGGATTCAAACAAAATGTGATATTTTCTTAGTTGTGCATCAGATCCTGATGTAAATACCTGGAAATAAAAGCTGAAACGTTGATCTCTGGTCTCACGTTCATTATTTGATGTCAAGCCCAAATGTTTTCAGTCTACAGCAAAAATAAAGGAATTCGCCTCACTGTTCCAATACTTTTGGAGGGCACTGTAGATCAGTGTTATCACCCAGATCTCCACCGTGTCATACACTCTCCATAGGCCTGTCAGACACAACTGCTGGGAGAGATGAATCTCACCTGAATCATCTACAGCACACATACACACACACACACACACACACACACAGTTTCCATTTTCTAAATCCCCCCCTCATGCAGCTCACAATAAGCAGCCGTAGCTCTGAGACCAGATTTCCACCTCAGTGGGCTCGCTTCCATCCAAATAAAGAGCACCTCTGTCATCCAGGTTTATGATAACAGCGTGAAATACACTCTGTTCCTGGAAGCTGCTGACACAGAGCTGAGCTCGCCAACAGACCTGATTCATGACTGTGTAGAAGGTTCTCTCAGCAGAGTAGCTGGAAGCCGCTAATTAAGATAATGAGGGTGGCTGTCATTCACTGTCTCAACTGAATCTTACTACATTGTTACTGTAGAAATGCACTTGACAGCACGATGGTGTGTTATGTGAATTGTGAAAAAGTGAGGGTCGAGCATGCTCAGTTAGCACTTTCTCTTGGGGGTCAGGGAACATTTCCACGTTGATCAGACTCTACTTGGGTCTGGTTCTCTTCATGTGGCTTCCAGACGACAACAAACTGTAGAGGGTGCATGAAGATAGGGTAGGTACCCTCCACATAGAGTAGCTGGTACTTGGTGGAGACTTGGGGGGTGGCCTTGGTCACAGCCTTGCAGTAGAACACCCCCTGGTGCTCTGGGCCGACGTTCTGCAGGATGAAGCCTCGGGTGGGGTCATAGGTCACCAGGGTTCCGTTGATCTCTTCTGGAGGCACCTCCAGATGCAGCGACACCTTGGCCAGGGGACTGGTCACTCGGCAGGGCACGATGGCCGGCTTGTCGGGGCGCAGGTAGACGATCTCAAAGTGGATGGCCGAGGGGACAAAGAGGTTGTCCATGTCTGGGGGAAGGGGAGGGAGGAGAGCCCCCAAACGATCAGGTGAGAAATAGCATAGGACACACTGAGGAATTTCTTTGAATCTAATATTTTGTATTCATTTCGCAGACTCACATCCAGGCACAAAATGATGTGACACCTATTGGTGTGATGTGACTTTTTATCTGTGGTCAAATCCCCTACTACTGACACAAACTACCGAGACATACCCTCTCATTTAAAACACATTTCCTCTTTTTCTTTTTCTTTCTTTTTTTTAATTCTCATTGGTTACCATTAAGAATCATATTTACTGATGAAGAAAGAGGGGATATATTCACCAGTAAAATAGATATAGGAGGTGGAAATGCGGTCAGGGTCTTGGTGACATTCACTCCCGTCACACAGAATGACCCAGCAGCTGTAGGTCCCTGTGTCAGCAGCAGAGGGCGACGTCAGGATCAACTGGCTGTACTTGTCGCTCTGCTTAATACTGGGTTGAGGAGGACGGTCAGAGAACGTCATAGATTACTGTTCGATTAATCATCATTACAGCTTTAGAGTGAAGTGGAGGGTCGGGCATTGAACAAACAAACACAATTTACACAATCACATGAATGATACTGATGTTGATTAATGTTGACACTGTTGACACTGAAAGTATCATTTATATATGGTCTACTAACTTTTTAAATTTTAAGTAATTTTAAGTGCGTGAAAACAGCAGTTACTGATGTTTTGCGTACCTGAGACGTGAGTCGTTGAAGGTGTCCAGATAGGGGGGGTATCCCCAGCCGATGTTGCTGCCTTTACAGCGCAGCTCCAGGGTCTTCCCCGGGGTCAGGCTCACGCTGTCCCCCAGCCGGAGGAAACGGCCCTTATCCAGGACCTGGGTGAGGAGGGACTGGCCCTTCCCTCCAGCATCCTTGTCCTTCAGTTTGGGGTAGCGCACCTTGACTCGCTTGCCCCCCGGACGGATGCGGTTCTCTCCGGCCTCCTTCCTACGCTTGGCTAGCTGGCCGGCACCTGGAGAGAACAGAGGGTGGGGGATGGGAGAAAACGGGGGATACAGATAGAGGGAGAGAGAAAGAGAAAAAGAGAGGACTTTGTCACACCCTCGGATTGAGTAAGACCTTCACAGAAGGACAGTGAGGTTCAGAGAATAGGGGACCATGTGCAGAATGCCCATATGTAGAGCTGCATCATAGTTAACACACAGCTGTATCAACAGTGGTGCAGGAAACACAGGGCGGGAGGGGGTGGGGTCATTACTGGCACGGTGACCAGCCTGTCCAGTCCATCTGTCTGCTGTCAATTAGATTCTGGTGAGCAGGGTGGTATGTTCCATTATGAGTGATGGACATGTAATATTAGTTTTTTAAGGTTGAGAAATGTTAACCTAGATAAATCATTGATCAAAACAAGTGTTTTCACTCAGTGATGGACTTTTGATGAGTGCAAATTTTATTTTATACAAGTCTGTCGATGTCCAAAACATGTTTTCTCGTTTAACTGTGAACTGAATGCTGATAGAAAACACCTGTTTCATGCTTCAGGTACTGCTGTTTAGTCTTTCTCTGCAAAGCTCAGCTGCAACAGAAAATCAGTTTTAGGACTCACTGTTTTTCTTTTTTCTTTACCGTTTTATAATAAAATATAATATAATGATATTATAAGTACTTTTAAAAAAGGAAATAAAATAAGATAAATTCTACAACATGGCGTGATTTATAAATCACGGTTGTCAACCATTACGTAAATATATTCACATTACTTGGCTGTCTGGCTACACCTCCCTTCTCACTCCCCTACCTTTATGGTTATGTCAGACACATTTTTAACCTCAGATTAACAAATCCCTGCCCAGAGATTAGATACAAATCTATGATGGCAGAAATAGCACTTCATTGTCTTTGCAGACAAACACTAAGAAGTTATGAGATGGTTATGGAAAGGATATCTACTCACCATCTTGGAGCTCTAACCAAAGTACGGCCAGTGTTAGGAAAAGCCACAGTTTCATGGCGAGTGGACGGGAGTGAGTGCGAGAAGAGAGGCGGTGGAGGTCTTTAGGGGGTCTCAGGAGACCCGAGGGGCCAGAGAAGGAGAGAGGGACCCAGCAGAGGACAAGGTCAGACCTGGCTGCTGAGCTGGACGTCGGCAGGCTCCTACAAGCCTGTTTAGATGAACAGCTGCTCTATTCTTGACAGGGTGGAAAAATACAAAGACAAGAGGAAAAGAGGAAATAACTCCAGTTCCTGCTGCTCACTCCCTCTCTCTCTTTCCGCAGGGATTCAAGGGTGACTCTACTGCCCTCTGGTGGACTGTCATAACTACTACTGGACTCATAAGCAGTTGAAAACAGTTTCCTTGATGAACGGATTATAACTCTCACACCAAGAAATGTATCTTTGTTGAAAAATACTTTTATTCACTCTAGTTAGTAGAAACAGTTATAATGTCATTTCATCTTGGATACATTTGCAGAGGGTCAAAAAAAGAAAAACAAACATTTCCCATGTCTGCAACCCCTATCTTGGTCCTGATGAGAAAATGACCTCTTGTTCCTTATTTACTTAGCCTAGCCAGGTTTATTGATCAAGAATGACAGACAGGCAAAGCAGGCAGGCATATAGACAGGCGTACACCCTTACAGGCCCCCTGAGCTGCAGGGGGCAGAACATGAGCCAACCCTCCCCAACGCCCCCCAGATAGTGATTTTATGAAACAAAGGTAGAGTTACTAAGTAGACAGAATCCTTCAATCCATGAAACTAGGACACAGAGGAAATTCTTCACAAGCCCAGGCCTGGGTTGTATTAATCATGAGAAATGCACATTTAGGACAGTACGAAATTAGCCTAAGGAGGTTCCCTTGAAAATCTACACAGATTGAAGGCACACAGGGCCAATACTACTTATCTATATGCTTCAAAATATAAAAATGTTTTAAACCCAACATATAGTGTACGCTGATAGACTTGTGCTACACAGAAAAATAGTACAAAAAACTTTAAATCATTTCTGTAAATGTAACAATTGTTAGAAAAAAGTCATAAAAAACACTCTGTACGGAATGTGTACGGAAAAACACGAACAAATAATTCTTCCATTGATTCACTGTTTAGATTTCATAAAAACTTTACATAACATTAAATTGTAACACTTGACTTGGTAGCAGCCCATCCTAGTGAAAACACCTTTAAACACCTTTAAAGACAAGATGAACATGACCTGGTAAGAACCACTGTCAACAAAAAAAAGCTTTAAAACTACAGCATACAAAACATACAAGTTACAGAAGAATCATGAGTATCCTTATAAGGGGAAAAACTGTTTTAGAAATAGGGTTTCAGTTGCTTTGCTATGACTGTAATTAGGAAAGTCACACATGACACATTTGTTAACATACTGAGGGTTTGGTAAATACCAATACCCACATTCAGAATGTGCTCAAGTTCATCAAAATTGTCTAAACATGATTGACTGTATGTCATACTAACCCTGGACATAGAGTATACCAGTGTTTGTAGGTCTATGGTAGCAAGTTTCTGTCTGAGAAATGTATTGATCAGTGCTTCTCCAACAAACTACAAAAGTCTCAATAATACTAGCAGTCCTTTCAATTCAGTGACATACTATGCCCTCACAAACTACTGACAATTGTTTTCATAAGCAAAGTCTACAAGTATGTGCTTTAAAACCTTCCTGTGTATGTTGGTTTACGGAAATAGTATATATAAAGCAGAACAATAATAAGGCTAGGAAAACATACCAGATACATAGCCTTTTCCCATAGTTGTCCTGGCAACCAGGACTGTAACCAGGACTGGAACATCCTACGCAACACCATGCATCTCCAGTGTGTAACCTGTCCGCTTTTACTTAACACTGCCTCCAACCAATCAGCAGCCATCTACCACCTGTAAACGGTCACATGATGGAGGCATCTATTATGTGCCCATCCCACAGCTTTAAGTCACATGTCACATGATCACAGATATTAATTTCCTAAAGCTGCAAAGGAAGAGTGCACAGCCATGCGACTGAGGCACAGACGGCTTGGCTGTGTATGCGATTATTAACTTTATGTCTGAGAGTAGCTTCTATGAGTGTGTGCATTAGTCCATGTGGACTTTTAGCGTCTCTGCATGGGCCCTTAGTAAGCCCGTCTCTCTAAAAATGACTGGTCTTTTCTGGGCAGAGGAAGTGGCCTTGGTCAGGGATCAAGGCGCTCTGCTTCTCCCCAATCACAGGCTTCTTGTCGTGGGGACTGCTGCTGCTGAGAGGCCCCTGCAGTTTGAGCTGGAGCAGCCGCTGACGCTCCACACTGTGCCACATCCCATAGCCAAAGTAGATGAGGAAACCTGGGGAGAGAGGAAGGTACAGAAGCGAGGTTTGCTTAAAAAAAAAAAGACAACGTTAATAATTACTTATGTAATGTGTGGTTCTAATCCAGGTGAATACAAAAGGATGCTTCTAATCTCAGGAAGGCTTTTGAGGGACACTCACCCACTGCCATCCACACAGAGAAGCGTATCCAGGTGTCTACACTCAGCTGGACCATGAGGTAAACATTGACAAAGATACTCAGTATGGGTAGAAAGGGAAGGAGAGGGACCTGGGGAATCAGAGAACACAAAGATGAGATTACTAAGCCTTGCAAGACGCCAGTAAAACACAGTTAAGTTCATGATGGGTAACCGTACACTGTGGCGTGTCATCTGTAAACCTTACCATGAACGAAACCTTCCTGGTGGTTTGGGGCTGTCTGTAAATGATGACGACACAGCCGATGAAGATGAGGAGGGACACGGAAAGGCAGGCCAGTATCCAGGTCTCCACAGCAACGAGGGAGTTGCCGTGGTATGTGGTGAGATAGCTGACCACACACACCACCATGACTGTTGACATGACACACACTCACAATTAATGACTCTTAATTACTGTAGTCTCAAGCACAAGAGGGCCACAATTCAGTTTAACAGTGCCCAACAATTATGGTTTTGCCTTACGAGCTGTTTGGTGAAACCTACCCAGGAAACTGACAGCCATGTTGACCACGGAGGAAGATTGCTCTGTGGGGGCCAGCGGAGGGTGGAGGGCGGTCTGCAGCGTGGAGCCCCTGCCCTTCAGCATGTTGAGGTGGGACTCCGACTCTGTCAGCTCCGACTCGCCCTCCTCTGAAGACAGGCAGTCTTTCTCACCGTTTGATGACTTTATGTAGACACCGTCAGGTTGGTACCTGGAGGGGGCATTAGACCAAGGTTACTCTACCTGCTGAGGAGATTCTCTCTATACTTCCTGACTGTTGTTTCTGTTGTTCCAATAACAAGTCGTGGGGCAGATTGTGTCTAAACACTGCTCCAAAAGCCAGGTGAAGCTAGGTCATGTGGGAGACAACGATAACACCAGGGTGGTTTTTTGGTTGGCTTTGGCAAAGGAATCCGTTTCATGACCACATCTGCTACTTTCACCTCCTTCAATTCTCATACCTCCACCCTGAGTTAGTCTCTTCTCATACATGGCCAAAAATGACATTTGAGCATGTAGTTGATCTCATTAGATTATTTTATGTCACCTAGCACTGAAGGTGTATATTTTTTTCAAAGAATGTTGAATCTAAATCATCAGATCTTGTGGTACTCTTGAATATAAATGAGATTTCCAAAAAAGGTATATTTAATGTATACTAAATACTACTTGGATTAAGAAATGTAAATCCAATTACAAACTGTTTAACACGAAAAGGCATATTCTGCTGTTAAATATCAACACCGAAAACTATCAAAGCTCAAGTATAGTTAATGTTTACTCAGTCTCTCTTTGCATATGAGGTCTTCTTGATGTTAAAGAAGTGAATCATGTTATTTCAGAACACTGAAATATTCATCGGCCAGCAACACATGCCGTTCTGTTTTGTAAGATCTTCACCAGCAACATGCTTGAAATGCCTCGGACCATTCAACAGAACATGTATATGTGTTTTTAGAATTTTGTAGGCAAAGAAAGGTTGAGTAAACATCACTGTGAACTCAAGGAGTCACTTGAGACCTTCACAATGGGAGCATTCATAGCAACTGCTTCACAAGCCTGATTCAATGACATGAGCTGCCTATTACTGTAATAAAGATATTTGCGGTATTTTGCCCTTGTAAACCTGCACTTCTGCTGTGTCAATGACATCAGTTACACTACAGCTCATGCTTGGTAATAATGCGTTAGTTTAGGAACCGCTTG
The DNA here is from genome assembly GCF_021917145.1 of Hypomesus transpacificus. Taxonomy (NCBI): domain Eukaryota; kingdom Metazoa; phylum Chordata; class Actinopteri; order Osmeriformes; family Osmeridae; genus Hypomesus; species Hypomesus transpacificus. The sequence continues at coordinate 6,671,056 of NC_061060.1, forward strand.
GATCCTGAGATCCTGTCAGCTATTCCTCAGGCCACAGGTGCCATAACTGTCATTTCTTTTTTGAAAGTAAACACGCTGTGGTGAGGCATGCTCAAACTAGTCTGCTTAACAACCCACAAGAGCCAATTAGATGAAAATGAGTCAATTGGAGACTTGTGTGTTGTGTACTTGACTGTATATACCTGAGGATGAGGACACAGGCAGCCACCAGAGAGTAGGCCAGGAGAGTGCCGATGGACATCATGTCGACCAGGGCCTTCAGGTCAAACAGGAAAGCCATGATTGCTGGGTGAGAGGGGGGGGGGGGGGGGGGGGGGGGGGGGGATATCAGCACAATCAATAAATATCAAATCAATAAGACTTTCCAATTGGTTATGACAAAACAGCTCATTGATGACATAGATCACATTATTGAATGGAAGTTTTAAAGTACACCCAGATATGAAATTACACAAAATAACACTGGAAACAACACACACGTTACAGAGATTTGTGCAGCATGAAGAAAGCACATTTGAAGTGACATTTTAACGTGTACGCAATGTAATTAGGGAACTTTATGTCTTGACACAATGATTGTGATAACATATAAGCAGGAACAGGTAAGGTGTATACAGGAGGTCCCTGTCACCTCCACAGCCTTATCTTCTGATGTAAAGTGATACAGATTGGACCCATTTCGTATATCCATTGTCTCAACCCTCTCTATTTCAGCATGGGTTGGTAGTACAGTATGGTCCAGCACACAGCTATATCCCTCTTCCAGGTACAGCTTCAAGAAGGCCTCTGTTTGGCGTTACATCGATTTGCCAGGTTCCTTGCCTTCTGCCCTGCTCTGCAAACTGCTACATGGTGCTCATTCAAGTTGAGTTTGAACTGAGCTCAAGCACCCACCTAGGGTCCCTTTCTTTTGACATCTGCTGGCTTCAAAGCCCTGCAGGTTCAGTGTTACACTGGGAGATGACTGAGCGCAAGGCCTTGTTCACAGTCAGACCAGAGCAAATCTGTATACCCATGGAGCACTGGATGTTGAACATGGAGGATCTTTCATCTCAAACATTGTTTAATTTCTTTACCACAGGGGCACATAGCTCTGGTGTTTGAGGCCTGTAATGTGCTTTGTGCTAGTTTTTTCAGTGCCCTCTAATCTGTGGTACTGTAGGCGGTCTATTAATATTCTTCCACTCAGGCATTCAGATGGTATACTTGTTTAGTAATACGACTGAAGGTCTTGATTGCCAGATAAATACTTAAACTACAAGGTTTGTAGCAGGTCAGATTGGGGAATTCTTAAAACAACTTCACTGAAAATGATTAAGATGTGTTTTGTTCATTCAAGCAAGTATGGGAAATGTATTTCTTCTCATGCTTGTATCCATGAAACACAAACAAGCTTTCATCACTACTTAAATTAGCATGCAGTCACCACCACCAGAGCAGAACCAAATATGCTGACCGGTAACCACACCCGGCGAGGTACCAGGTCTGGCCCTCTGCTCAGTCAGACGCTTACCGGCTGTGGTTCCTGCCGCCAAGGTGGCAGCCACTGGTGACTTGCGCTTACTCACTTTGGAAAGAAATGTGAACATTAAGCCATCTCGTGCCATGGCAAAGAGAATGCGGGGCAGAGGGAACATGGAGCCCAACAGGCTACGGAGAGAAAGGTCATGGTTGGAACAGGAGCACACTTAGACAAACAACACATTGGACACCCGGTCAACTGTGAAATAAGAAAGCAAGCATTTGGACTCAAATTCACCCGATCGGAGCTAAGCTAAGAATTGCTATTGGCCTGATTTGGGGGGGATTATGACTTGAATATGAACAATAAAGAGGAAGTTCATCAGCAATTTCTACTTTCACAGTCAATTGGTGGATGCAGTTCAGCAGCAACAATCTCATTAGACATTCCCTGAGATCTTACCTGCTACTACTCCGGAACTCATAGTGGCAATTAGCGGGGTCTTCGTTTTAGGATTGATTCGGGCTAAGGCTTTAAAAAGCACCCCGTCCTCTGCCATAGCATAGATTACACGTGGCATAGGAAAGATGGAGCCCAACAGACTGCATGAGACAGCAGAAACACGCACAAGACCAACACGTTAGAACACCCACACACATGCATGTACTGTCAACACACTCACTCCCACAAAAACACACAGAAGGTTACTTCACCAAAGCTTAAAAGCTTGATAGCAGTTGTCTTTCTTTGCTGTGGGCATGCTTCCCTGGAGATTCCCTGGTTCTGCTCAAACTATTTGAGCAATGAACCACTACTATAAAGGTCAGATGGAATTGAATTGAAGCTTGGGAAGTGGTGTGATTGACATGTGGGAGTTACAGGTATTGGGAAAACTTAGGGCAAGAGCCTCGACAGAGAAGAAAGACTTAAAAAGCACACGATAAAGTGTTTTGTTTTGAAAGAGGACCATGTCTTTAAAAACAGATGATATCACAGTAGCATTGCACCCACAGGATTTAGCATTGAGAATCAATCCAATTTCCGACAGCAAATTACTTTTATAAATTCCCAGTTACTCTACTGATATTAGTTATCCAAATAAGCAATTATCATCTCTTAAATCACATCATTCATCAACACATATTAATTCACCACACATTTTCTATATAGAAAGTGCACTGTAATAAGACCTTAAAGAACACTGGCTATCTATTAAGATGATTATCTATTACCTTGTTGACAGGGCACACAGAGAACCGACAGCCACCACATATTTGGCCGGGCCCCAGCCCACATACTCGAAGGCCATTGGTAACGGGCTCTTCCCATCCAGCAGGTAGTAGGGCATCATGAGGGTGAGGGCAGCTGACACCCCAAAGTATGCCAGGAAACACACTGCCAGAGACACCACAATGCCAATGGGTATGGCCTTCTGGGGATTCTTCACCTCCTCACCTGACACACACACACATACAGCTTTGTATTACTATATCTGTGAGGACTATTGCTTTTTAAGTCTTTTTGGTTCAAGTATACAGTAGTAATTGTATATTTACGTATCCCCAGTTGTCCTCTGTAATTCTCACCTGTGGTTGCAATGCAGTCAAATCCAACAAATGCGTAGAAGCAAGTTGCTGCTCCAGCCAGAGTTCCACTGAAGCCATAGGGCATGAACCCTCCGGCTCCATAATCACTGGTCACATTAGCAGTCACCGACAGGTTCCTGGAAACACTTACATCAGCACAGGGCTATACCCCAAACAGCACTATCACTATTGTTTTAACATCATATCTAGCAGTGAGATTTTTATATTTAGGAAAAATTGCCTTTTTTCAGTCACCAGAAGGGCTACTCATCACATTGTGTTGTTCCAAATAACCTTTACTAGATGATCACTAGTTTGGGACATACTTCCCTCCCGTCCTCACCGTGTGACTATTGTGACATTTACAAGAGATTCCTCAGAGATCTTCCAGTTACGAGGATCTCCTTTGACAAAGCCAGAGATGATGACAAACATCAGTACTAGCACATTGACTGCGGTGAAGACTTTGTTGACCCAGGCTGACTCTTTCACTCCAAACGACAGGAGTCCTGTGAACACAAAGGTAAGACTACATTTCAACATCATCTGCATTCCTAAAAAGACCTGCCAGAACCTAAACAGAAGTGTCCTTCTAGACATGTTTATATTTAAGATGTATTTTGTTCTCTTGGAAGGAACCTAAATGTGTAAAATTGGAATATATTTATGTCACAAATGGCTGTATTACTGTGCACCACTGTGAACTACAGTTAGAGACCTAAATCTATCCCTTTCTGTATAAGAACTTTACAACACCAAACATTACAACAGAAACATTCTTTCCAGGACATTGGGCTAATCGGATAATGCAGGTTAGAGCTTTTGGCTCACAAGGAGCTAAGACACATGACAACATTGTTCCCTTCCTGGTTGTTTTGTGAACGTATAAGGCCTTGTTTACCATCAACAAAGAGTCCGAAAAACGTCATGAACTTAGTGGGCCAAAGCCAGTTTCTCATTATCTACATTTCCGAACACCATGGTACTAATGTGTGTTAATGGAGGGATGTACAGGAGGCTTTGTCAAACAGGAATTGTGTTGGTGACCATGGCACACCTGACAGGAGGAGGATGAGGCAGACAGCAAAGAAGTCGGGGTACTTGGCCAAACCAGGGGCGTCCATGCTGAAGTAGGTTTTACAGAAGTGCTCAATGTGTTCCCCTATCAACTCATCAAAGGTCCCACTCCAAGCCCTGGCCACGCTGGACGTCCCTAAAAGGAGAAAGAAAGAAAGAGTGGGAGGATAAAATCATGTAAAAGACCAGAAAAATGTCACCTGAAGCGTATTGTGTAATACCCCAACTTGATCTAATGACCTCCACGACCAGCTCACCTATCACATAGGAAAGGATGAGGTTCCAGCCAGTGATAAAGGCCCAGATTTCCCCTACGGTCACGTAGCTGTACAGGTAGGCTGAACCAGTCTTGGGAACACGTGCACCAAACTCAGCGTAGCACAGACCGGCCATGACGGAGGCTAGGGCAGCGATGAGGAAGGACACCACGATGCTGGGGCCAGAGCTGCCCTTGGCCACCTCTCCAGCCAGCACGTAGACACCGGCACCGAGCGTGCTGCCCACGCCCAGGGCGATGAGGTCCAAGGTGCCCAGGCAGCGGCACAGCTTGGAGTCCTCCAAACTGTTCATATCCACCACTTTCCTCCGCACCAGGGAGCGGGTAAATGATAACACCTGACCCAGCATAGTGCCACCTAGGGGCCGGGAAGGGAGGACAGCAGGTGAAGATGCAGGTTTAGATAGTGTGTGCGTGCACGTGTGTGTGCACAAATCTTAATACCATACATGAACACAGTTTTTGTTTGAGAAACAAATCATGACTGTTACCACAAGAGGGAGAATGACTTGACACCATGGTTACTCTTGTTGATCTTGGATTCAAAGCAATATTTGGACAGAGGCTTCTTTTCACTTTTCCCTTGAGAATTTGGATTGTGAAACCTTAAGTCTTTCCCCATAGTTTATTTTGGCACCTGGCTTCTTCTGTGTTTGAACACCTTTTTTTCTAGAATGCTAAAAACGCCTAGAGCTACATTATATAACGGGAGGGGGGGATAACGGGCAGGTTTTGACAGTTGGGAGCTGTTAAGAGTGCACCACTTATTTACTATGACATATTTGTGTCAAGCATATTGCCCAACATACATTGCCTATTTGTACGTACCGTACTGAAACTCATTAAAACCAAATAATAACCTTTTGTCTGGTGTTTCAACATAGACCTAAAGACTGAATGGGATACAGTACTGTAGTGAATCCATTCAAAGGACACAATAAACTTTCTTTCCTCACTAATTGCAGAATGTCTACCATGTCCACAACTTCAAACACTTGCTTTCACTGTCTCTTGCATGCAAAAGTGTCACTTTGTTTTACTTTGATCCATTGGGAGCCCTCCATATATTGCCTGGGGGAAAATGTCTCAGAACTGTCTGAAGAAAGTTTTTCTTGCATTCTTTTGAAAGTTAAATCTCCTTTCACCCTAAACGTCTCAACTTCTGAATTTAAAACCAACTCTGACTACCATCCAAATGGTCTTTGAGGGCCATTAAAGTGTGGCTTTTGGCACCCAGAGACATGCTAATGTTAGACCTATTCTCTACACTATGTGACAGGATATTAGCATAACAATGTGGCTCTGGCTCAGTGGAGTACAGTTCAGCTGGTATGGTTGGCCAATTTGCAGATTCACACACTTTTTAAGAGCTCATTGATAATCAAAGGCTTCATAAGGCGCTAGGTTTAACCACAAATCAACTATATACAGTCTAAAAATACACTTAACACAGATTGCTGTTGCTAGTCATTGCACCTGTAAGTACTACTTGTATGATGATAATGAAAATAAAAATAGTTAAACAGACACAATATAATCAGACAGAACCCAAGCTAAACTACACACATGACTGACTTAAGCACCACCAACCTGTTGAGTTGACACAGATGAATACGAGGCAGCTTAAGTTTCTCCTCTTAAATACAGAATCTCCAAAATGACAAAAGCACTCTCTCAGTTTCCTGTCATACAGTAGTGTATGCCTGAGTGCAAGGAGCCTCAGTCTAGCAGCACATGGACTGAGATAGAATTCACTCTCTCTACCAAGATCCTCGGCTTGTACAGAACTGTACTTTTGTCACTTAGCACAGCACAGCTAAGATTCACTCCTGGCATATGAAGCAGGGATCCTGCTATTTTTACCCCTCTTCTTCTCTCTCTCTATTTCTCTCTCTCTCTCTTACACTCTTTACTCAGTCAGTCTGTCCTCTGTGTGCCTTCATAATTCCTGGCCCTGACATGCCCTAGGTCCAACCACAGTGGCACGCCCCCCAAGGAGGAGGAGGAGGAGGGAGAGAGTATATGAGGGAAGGGGTGGGAGAGAGGGAGAGGTGCAGAGAAGGATAAGGGGTTATCTGGTCCATGATCGTAGTCAGAGGGAAGCAATATTACACCACATCCCCAGGTCAATGGCCCACACACTCAGTGAGAAGGGGAGGGTTTGGGGGGTCTGGGGAGTGATCGGGTGCAGAGTGCATTCTCCTTCTCCTCCCCATTTTTCTTAAAAAAATGTGATTTCTAATGCACACACGAGGCCAAACAGATCCCAGCTGCCAAGGTACTTACTGACCACTGATAAATGGTTAGGCAACTGACGTTGACAAACATTGAAACAGACACTCGTGTTTGCCCAGTCCACCCTACAGGAGTGCTGCTAAAAGCATGGGGGCTGATTGGTCAATGAAGGGTGGCGGGGGAGCTACAGGAGCAGAACCGACGCCTTTTAATGGAAGACAGGACTTTACGCAACGTCCCTCTCACTACAAGAACTACAGCCATCAAAGTATTCAATCAATATAAAGATAGATCTTCCATTCTAGCACCGTCAAACACCAAAGGCCTGACGAGTCTATTCAAGTATAAAGATACAGCTAAATCAGTTGTCTCGTGTCAAGGGTTACATGTGAATTTCCAATAAGGCTGAGAGGTCGAGTCTGGATGGTGCTGTGCTTTTCAGCCAAGACCAGCCCAAACCAGCTGAAGACATCAGTGGGAAAGCCACAGCTGGCCCGATGAAGCTGCACAGCCCACAGCTCTGAGACCAGAGCCACAGTCATTCCTCATTGCTTGTCTGTCAATCCGTGTGCCCGCTACTCCTACTGCGCCAGCCAATGACGTCTTGAAGCTTTGGCTGCTAACAGCCCACCATCCGTCACCACATGCTGATAGGCAAGAAAAGATCAACCGTAATCAATTAGTGTTCACACACGCACACATCCAGAAAGCATACTGTATATGTTCACTGCACTGTTGAGGGTGCAGAGGGTGCCTCTCCATGAGTTCGCTTGCCCCAAGTTGATTCACAGTATTTCTAGGTCAGATAAATTCTCATATTTAATGACACCCTTTCAGAGACTGTCAAGTCACAATGTGTAATAAATATCTGATGATAATGAATGTCAGGATAGATGGAAAGCTTTAAAAAGAATAGCCAGTTACAGGGTTGACACAAGCTAATTGTGTGAATCCAATTGAATATGTTTGCCTGTCGATACAGTGTAGCTGATTGAACTAGATACACCACCTACCCAGGTCAACAAGGGGAGCTGTCTGTCCTGAACGGACTGAACAACTCGCCCCACTTAACAGTTTTGCCACTAGGAAATGCTGTAGTGAATGATTATAGATAAGAAAAAGATAACCGCACCGAACAGGAGGATTGAGCTATATCAATAACACCAAAGTCTACCACATTGAGAAATGGTGCAAGGCCTGCACTGACGTGCACTATAATCTATTTTTGTTAACTAAGTTGTTTGAGGATGAGGAAGCAAGACAACATTTGATGGGGGACAAGATTACTCGAGTCAATATCAACTATATACCGGATATACGTGTTGTGCTATCAAAACAGATGGAAGGTAAGGTTGGATCATCGTCAATAACCTTCCTAAATATACCAAAAGTAACACATCATCAACAACAGAAGTTGAATATCATACCCTAATACTAAAGCAGGGTTTTTTGGAAACGTCATTGCCAGATTACATGTCTAGACTTGAATCAGCTCTTTCAGTGCTTGTCAAAATGGACCATCCAGACAGATTAGTTCCAAGACCTCAGGCAGCCTGACAAAAGGGACCCTGCATCATCGAAGGACACCCTTAAATCACCTGAATATGTGGATTTATATTTGCATACAATATAATTAAAGAAAGGGCATTTTCACAAATTACTATCCACATGTTTGGTCACACAAGGTCATTTATGTCTTTTGCTACACACAATAGTGCATTTCTCCAGGACACAGTAACAGCACAAATCCTCTTTAAATTGCATTCTGAGAACTGACTAGAACCTAAGCTCCTGATGCCATCATCTGGAAGCTTCTCTGCTTCCATTTATATTATTACAGGTTTACAGGTAACCAGATTATGCCTTCTTGTTATATGTATTTTAATGACTTGTTTGTAAGTAATACTATTGTTTACTTACCAAGATGAAATTATGTAAAAACCTTTCTTGAGTACAACATTATAATTTTAATGAATTAAAATAATGATGATTTAATATCTTTATATGTGAAAATACATTAAAATCATATAAATTCTGTGTTCAAGGAACAGTCAAATTGAAGGTTTTGTGCATAATCTGTATATTGAATAAAACACATCAATAACTTTTAATTGACCATAAATCTATGAAGAGTCCACACACAACACTGGACTTTTTAGTGTTTCCAGTGAGGCTACTTGTGGCATGCCTGTTGAAGAAAGAGCAATACCCAGTCAGTCAGCTAAAATGAGCAAACAAAATGTGTTATTAAGTCACCTCATCAAACAGAATCAGGCCACTTTGTGATGGAGGCCTGGATTGGAGGAGGCTTTTATCAGGGCAGAAAAACATCTCTGTGAAGTGTTGTGGAACAAAACAAGTACCATATGCACAACCACACTCATTTCAGTATCAAATAACACAGTGAAAGAAGCAGAACGTATTCACATGACTTGTGGGACCTCATATTTGCCCCCAGAAGGATCCCATGGGGTGAATGGCTTCCAAAAATGAATTCCAAAGTTCCAAAGTGATAGAGCTTAAAGATCTGTGCAATGTTCACTGACCTCTTAGTTGACCCACAGAAAACTTGGTCAATCACAAATAAATAAAAATGGTGTCGTGTGAAATCTGAAATATGTACTGTAAAGATATGTTTGACAACAATTCAGCATTTTGGATAACAGACCAGGAGAAGCCAGCAAGAAAATTCCAAAGGTTTTAAGTAAGAATGTATTTTTGAGTATCTCTTTCTTTAAAAGCATTAGTAATGGACTACATTTCATCCAGACCACGAAAATATATAAAGTGGGTCATGTTTGTTCTACCAAGAGGTATAGTAAAATACTCTCTCACTTGAGAATCTGTAAAGACTGTAAAATAATTTCACAGAAATCCATTTTACTACTGTTGCATTTACAATCCCACCAAGCACTAATGACAGACAGTAAAAAAATAGTAATTCCTGCTGCCTTAATGGACACGCTTAGTTTTGTTTTCAATCAGAATGAACAAATTACTGTATCATATTACACTCAACAAGATCTGTGTCCACACTACTCTACTCTAATGTGCCACAACATTATGTGATAGTAATAGTAAACCGATTCCCTAAAAACTAGTCTTGCTCCACATACAACATATACTGAAGCCTCCTTTTCTAAGGGTAATTTCCAAGAAACGTAGGCCACATGTATGCCTACTGTTTTTTCCCCGCATTTCCAGAAACTCAAGGTGAGAAGTGTGTTTGTAGTAGTACAATCAAGCTGTTTGGTTCCTGAATGTATGAACTTAAGCACAGTGAGAGAGAGCCTAAATGCCTGCCAAGCATCAGTAAGTCAATCACTTCTGCTTAGTTTAACTGAAAAGATCTATTGTCTCTTTGGCTCTGTGCTGTGCAGTAACAAATGGCCTTTCATCTCTATGGAACGGAATTCGAAATAAGGACAAAACATTAATTAGAAGGTTTTTGTTCTCTAAGATGTATCTCATATCTCAGAGAGACCAAAAACCTTTAGCCACAGAACACAAGCAATGTCATCCAATGCTGGCTAAACTGATCGCAGGTTTGTTAAGTGTGTGACTGCACTAAGAGCTACTGCAGATTAGGATATACAGTATATGAATTCAACTAAAAAGCTTAAACTTGAGGTATGCAGGTAATTGTACAGATCTTTACATACAACAAATGTAGACAAAACAAATTTACCCTACTGGTTCTGCTTATATTTAAAGGTATTTCATAAAAAATGTCTATGATTGGGGGAGGAAGAATGATAAACACTTTTTATTTTTATTTTACAGTTTATGCTGAACTAGATTTAGTCGGCCTATCTCAAAGGCCACATTGTTAGAGCAAAATAAATAAATATACATATATATATATATATATATATTCATGGACTCTTGCGCACACGTACATTCGTTCAGGTTCAAGTAAGAGTGGGAGTTTGTATTCTGTGAAGACACAGTATGAAGAATATCCCAAAGTGAAAAAATGACAACTCACTAAATCATTCCTTCACTTATCTTATCAATTTTTTGCAGTAACATAATATTCAACGTCATTATGTGGCACCACCAAATATAACAATACCTCCAGAAAATTGCTGGAGCAAAACTGTAAGAGCAATGCTGACATCAACTTACTTTTCGCAGTTCCAGCCAGGACAGAAATGTCAACTGGGGACAGTAGTTTATATGTTCTAACGTACACACCCCCACCACGTGTGACGCTGCTGTGCAAACCAGTAATGGAAAATATATTAGCATGTTGGTAGGGCGGGGGAAGTGGAGGCGGCGTAAACTTGAGCGAGGTGGGAAGGTATGAAATGTAACCCAAAGAAAGCACAGCACAGGTGAACAATTAAGCTTGTTAAGCTTGACAGGTAAACTCAGATCAAAGCATCTTGGTATTGTGATACGGCCCCATTCGACAAAGTAATTAAATTGTCTAAAGTTAACATAACACTTCCGTTGCGTGCAATGTTGCGAATGGTATGGGGGGGGAGTATAGAACTAGCTGGCTTTAGGACCATGGGACAACCAGCCGTTTAACGTACTGTAGCCGCTTGGGAAAACAATATCAGTCTTTTTACCTGAGATGCGGCATGAAATGTGACTACATATTTTGATGAATGTTCATAGTGATGCAGTAATAGTCTTATTTGGCTATCACCTTGGATGGTGAATTCTCAGAGATGGAGCACATCAGACTGCCAAAGGTAAACCCGCGGATTCCGCGTTGCTGCAATTTACTGTTTTCTCACCGGCCTTTTTGCTTGGACTCTGATGCTTACGCAATAAAGAAGCAGCGCTCATACATCTATAAGAACATGACTAGTTTCAGGACTAAAATAAAATTGTAATTTGGGTTTGACCGCTGGGCCTCACAAGACCGGAGGCTGCAAATGTAGTCTATTCAGCCACGTAGCTCACATCTAATTCCCAGCACTCTCAAATGACGGGAGTCATTGTAAACACCCAGTCAGCACAAATAGCGTATCCGTCTGTTGTCACGTAGTGTTACAAAAAACATGCATCATGTCACTACCATAAATGTCTTAAATCGTTTGAACCTGGGCACATGCACTCCTCTCCAATCCTTTCTGCACCATAGGTTGAGAATGTCCGACTCATTGACAGAATCTCGCCCCGAAGAGCCACTTTGGGCACAATGTACTTGACAGCAACCCACACCATCTTTGTGGAGAACGAGACCGAGATCCGCACAGAGACATGGGTAGGTTTCGAATTCTAAACTGTCAGCCATTACTGATGCTAGGGCAACGAATCAGATTGTTCTGGGGAGACATCCTTGGGTGAAATAATATGACAATAAGGGTCAAATAAAAGGTGAAACAGTTTGTCAGAGTGGTTCATGCTCTGTATACGTCACACCAGGTACTCCACAGTTTAGTGTACAGCGTGGAGAAGCTCAGCACAACAGCTACAGGATGTCCTCTGTTGATTCACTGCAAGAACTTCCAAGTCCTCCATTTCATCATCCCCCAGGAGAGGGACTGCCATGATGTCCACATGTCGCTCATCCGTCTCTCTCATCCAGGTGAACACCAGACTCTCACATACTGTGCAGTTGGGCACCATAAATACATGACAGGTTTGACAAAGTACTTAATGGATGATACTGTACATAGGAGCAGTTATGCTGGCTGTATCCAGTATTTTTGGTATTCACTTAGAAGATATACAGTATACCACAACAGTTGTCACAGTTGAGCCATCTCATATTGAGTTTTTTGTTCCAGAGTGTTATGAGGAGCTATACTGCTTCTCCTACAACCCCAACAGTGCCAAGGAGGAGAGGCAGCAGGGCTGGGCCTTTGTAGACCTCAAGGCTGAGTACAGCAGAATGGGGCTTCCAAACTCCCTGTGGAAAGTCACCCCAGTCAACTGTGACTACAAGGTGGATAGGCTGGAGGAAATGCCATTGGTGTTCTCCATCAATCCCGTCATTGGTTGAACTGATAGGCCTACTGTTGTTTTATTTTACCAGCAGTACTAGTTGTTGAGTCAATTCATGAGATGCAAGTTACTAGAATGTTACAATATGGAGGCCTGAGTGTGTTTTGTGTGACCTCTTTGCAGGTGAGTGACACATACCCTGCTGATCTGTACGTGCCAAAGTCAGCCACACCCCCGGTCATTGTTGGGAGCTCCAAATTCCGAAGCCGGGGCCGATTCCCCACGCTGGCCTACTACTGCAGAGAAAACCATGTGAGTCTCTCTCTCTTCCTTCCCCTTCTCTCATCATGGGGACCAGTGAAGGTTATCTGTAGCCATGCTGATCACAGGGCTCAACTATGCCCTGTCCTGTTCTCAGGATTATTATGATATATGGAAGTGATTGAGTCCAGGTCATAGTCCGAGCTGTATCCAGTTCACTTAGGGCTTGGTTTTCCTGGCACTGGCCTCTCTTCCCTAGGAAACTAAGGACTCCCCTCTGATTAGTTAATATTTTCTTTTCAATGCACTGATATGTGCAGCATGGCAGCAGTACAGTATAAAGACTAGGTGCGTGACCAGTTCTGTATACTCTGCCAAACTGTAGACATGGCAGAGTGAACTTTTACCTATGATAAGCACATTGTCAGGTCTTCTCACTTGTATGCATAGGTTTTCTGGAGGGAAAAACAAAGTTTTGTCAAAGTTTTAGTCCGACTGAATGAAACCATCCTGTATGAAACCCACTACTGACCCTTTCACACCACAGGTGATAAAAGGTATCCGAGTAGATGCAAAGTTCTCTTATCTTCCACACATGCATCTGTATACGCGTGGATGTGTGTGTTCATTTTGTAGTGATGAGGTGTGCGTGGATGTGTGTGTTCATTTTGTAGTGATGAGGTGTGCATGTGTAGATTCACGCGTGTGCTGTCTAGCGGTGACGGGTCTCTAAGAACGACTGTTCCATGTTTATGCCGTTTGACCAGTTGGAGTGTTTTATGTGCATGAGGTCAGCTTCCCAGGGTTGGGGGCTCTGAGGCCAGTGTGTGTAAAGCTCAGTGATGTTCAGATGAGTTCTGCTTTCTGTTTATGAGCTGATGGAAGCTGATTGTGATGGGAGCCACATAGAGGTCTCTACCCTGCTCTCCCCCAAGCCTCTGGGTTTTAAAAGATGAGGTAGCCCACTAGATGATCTACCAAGACACCAATACGAGATGACAATAGTATTTATGGTTATAAGTGTGTGTTAAAGTCAAATTGTACTTTTCCAATCGTAAATATCTCTTGGTTCCGTCGGGCCTCTTACACTTTGGTTCCTTTACTGTAACCATAGTGGATTGTGTACACAACAGTAAATTCTCTTGCACGGTTCCTCATCGCTCTTCCCCTTCCGCCCCCTCTCCCAGGCTGCCATCTGTCGGAGCAGCCAGCCCCTCTCTGGCTTCAGCGCGCGCTGCGTGGAGGACGAGCAGATGCTGGAGGCCATCGTGAGGTCCAACCCCCGCAGTGACTTCATGTATGTGGTGGACACCAGGCCCAGGGTGAGCCTTTCCAGCATTTAGGCAGCTGTCAACAAGCCTGGTTTTAATATACTGTATGTATACAGATGTACTTGTTGAGAGGCTATTTGACAGCTGGGATCTCCCAGGACTCAAGTCCTCACACAACCGGGCTTCATACTGATGAAAAGCATGCTAAATATTCCATAAGAACACACATACACGGTTGAAGTCCTTCTATAGTGAATGCTCGAGAATATGTCATGCTTTGGTGCTGAGTATGTCTCTAATTATACCTCTGTAGCTGAATGCAATGGCAAACCGGGCTGCAGGGAAAGGCTATGAAAATGAAGATAACTACTCCAACATCAAGTTCCAGTTCCTCGGCATTGAGAACATCCATGTGATGAGGAACAGCCTACAGAAGATGCTGGAAGGTAATTGAAAAAGCATAGTCAGTTTACCTCCTTTAGGTTTTAATGGTATTGTCTTTAGTATAACCATATCAGAGCCTGGGATTACAGCATCTTCCCTCTCTGTCTCATAACTGTACATTACATGGAGACCAAGGAGAACCAATGTGAAGTGAATCCCATCACTGAACCTGGAAGAACAAAAAGAAAATCAGCAATTTCCAAAACAGAGCTTTTTCCTCTGCTCTCTCTCGCTCTCTCTCTTTCAACTTCATTAAACCTCCGAGCCAGATTTTGTATTTATCCTCCTGAGTCATCCCACTTTTCTCCGGTGAAGCGGAGCTGGGCTGGCGAGAACCCTGTAGCCTACCACCCCTGTGGCTTTGCTCTGCTGCCATGCAGGCTGCTCTGCAACCAGGCATCAGACGGGCCCCATAGGAGTGTTTCTCGGTAATGCACAGGGGTGCTCCAAGGCAAAGCGTAGACTTTGAATCCATCTGGATTTCATTGCCGGACTATTTTGGTTTCCTGGAGCGGATGATTGGGGACTGTATTCCCCTCCGAGAGTCGGAGGGCGTGAGAATGATGGGACTTAGCGTTTGAAAAGTAATAGCTGGCCTTAGCTGTGATACCCCCTGGACCTTGGTCTCTGCTGGCTGGATTGGCAGAAAGAGCCATGCTCCTGCAGAGATGACATGGTAGTGCCTCTCATTCTCATATCGACTGGATCTGTCCCAATGCCAGTTTTGTTTTTGTCTCTCCAAGAGTCTTCCAAGAATAATATAGTTTCTCAGAAGAAGTTAGTCCGTGCTAAATGTTAAAGAACCCAGGTTGACCGAACTCTGTGACCTGCTCTCTCGAGCCCCTGGCCGCACTCTCCCTCGTCAGGTGGGCTTGTACAGTTCAGTGCACTAATGTGACGCTGTAAAACACACATCTATTGTACACATACCCACATTGGTCAGCTCGGTTTATGTAGCTCTGCCAACACTCTCAGCATAATGAGCGAAGAGAGATTTGTGAATTTGAATGGAATTACAGATGTAAAAAACACGCCTGATTTACGAATTTTTATTTGACTACTTGTCAACACTTCAGAACCTAATTTGTCCCTTTGCAATTGAAAGGACCCTTTAAATGTTTGGCTGAAAATCTGATAAGGAAAATGTCATGCCATGGCGTCTGTTTTTATAGAAAACAAAGAAGGGAATCTATTAAGCCGCAAATAGATCTTTATTTAGTTGTCTATCTTCTGTCACACTGTTTTAAAGCCAGGCCCAGTGACATTGTCTAAAATAACCTAACAAAAAAAGTCAATATTGACTCAGGAAAGGAAAAATAATTTTGTATTGCCTAAAAGGACTTCCTGTCTTCCAAAACATTTATAATTAAAATGTCAATCATATAAATTAAAATATAAACACGACTAGGCTTCATCTTTAGAATGTCTATTGAAATGACTTGTAACAAGTGATAGAACATGGTTGACGTTTGCCCCCACTGAGACAGCTGTGTGTTGCTGCAGTGAGTGAACTGCGGTCCCCCTCCATGTCTGACTTCCTGGAGGGTGTGGGGAGCTCAGGCTGGCTGAAGCACATCAAAGCGGTCCTAGACACAGGCATCTTCATTGCTAAGGTTGGTCTGTAGGGCTAACCCCCACTGTCTGGCTCAATAATTGTTAAACTGTGTGTAAGTGAGTGTGTGTGTGTGTGTTTCTATACATAATGTTTACAGTACACTCATGCAAATGTGTGTGTCTGTAGGCCATTTCAGAAGAAGGTGTCAGTGTGCTGGTCCACTGCTCAGATGGTTGGGACAGGACTGCTCAGGTTTGCTCTGTGGCCTGTGTCCTGCTGGACCCCTTCTACAGGACTCTGAAAGGACTCATGGTATAGCCTTCTAACCTACTACTAGATCTTTTACATATGCGTTTAATCCCAGCTGCTGTAACTCCTCCATGAGTTAGTTCAGTTACAAGCCTACCCGTTCTGTCTCATGAAACGTCACGGACGCCATTTAATCTTGCCATCAGGTCTGAAACGCTGTCGATAGACATGGAGCTGAGGTTTATGTTTGTAACATTTCTTTCAACTTTTTTTAGCCATTGTTCAAATTTTCTATACTGTAACTGACACAGAAGCACATCGAGCTCGACACCTTGTTTAATTAGCGGGTAATTGGAGTTGACGAGAGCCTTTTGGGAGGTAACATAAGCAGGTCCGTGCTGTGCTTAAAGTGCCTATTCCTTTGATCATTTGGATTTGCTCTGTCTGGCTGGTTCATTGCCAGAAAAGGCCCCTCCTGGATTGAACTGAATGCCATGGATGCCCTACTTTTTGGAATCTCCTAAGACTTAGAGGAAAAGTGCCCCATGCAGGGGGTGAGGAAGTTCACCCTGTCTGTTAACGCAAACTTTGTCCCCTACATTTCCCCCTCTGTCCTGCTGTACAAATAAAAGATGGAATGCAAGCTTTAAGCCTAATAAAAATATGCTCCATGTCCTCGCGACTTTCAATCATTATTCATGTGTATTCGTTGTCCTCAGGTTCTCATCGAGAGGGATTGGGTCTCCTTTGGACACAAGTTCTCCCACAGGTCTTTGGTCCTTGTTTGATATTATATGGTGTACTGTACCTTTTACAGTTTTTAATATGTAGATATGATTGATTCCTTTCAAGATTACAGTACCTGACACAGTATGCCTTTCAACATTTTGTGACTAATGTTAACCCCCCCACCCCTCCTCCCTGCCCCCAGATACAACCACCTGGACGGGGATCCTAAAGAAGTGTCCCCTGTCCTGGACCAGTTACTGGAGTGTGTGTGGCAGCTGATGGAGCAGTTTCCTTGTGCCTTTGAGTTCAACGAGAGGTTCCTCATGGCCATACACAGCAACATCTACAGCTGCCAATATGGCAACTTTATAGGAAACAGCCAGAGGGAGCGCTTAGAGCTGGGGTGAGTTACTAGAACATCCCAGAACATTATTGGTCCTTGTTTTGTCATGGCCCTTGCAGGAGGAGGGTGTTTTGACTACTATTCTTCTTCACATTAGAGTATGTGTCTATGAGATTTCAAATAACTGAAGCATGTGGCAAGTCATGTGGTGTTGTTTGTGTTGGCAGGCTTTGTGAGAAGACACACTCTCTGTGGTTCCACCTGTGGAAGAACAGGAGTGACTACATGAACCCTCTGTACCGGCCTGACCACAGCCAAACTCAGGGGGTTCTGAGGCCAGATACTGCCCCCTACTGTTTCAAGTAAGCATGCACTTGATTCTTCAAGCTTGGTATGTCTTAATCTTAGAATGTGTTTCCAGGGGATTTTCATGTGACTGAACATACAGGAGAGAGTTTCAAAGTTTATAATTAGGCAATCCATAAAGTTATATTGTGTATGTGTGTAGGTTCTGGAAGGCCTTGTACAACCGGTTTGACAGAGGCATGCATCCTCGCCAGTCTGTTCTGGACTACCTGATGGCCATCAGAGAAGAGACCCAGCAGCTGGAGGAACAGCTGGCCTCACATGAGGAGGTAAAACAGAACTCGTGACCACACAGGTGTTTGTGTGTCTGTATATGAAGATACATTGTACTTGTGTGTGAACATACCATATACTGAGATACCTCCACAGTGTAGAATAGATATGGAGTTTTCATGGGTGTTTGATGATTATGAATTGTTCATGTTTGAATTTTTTTGTAAGATTTTGTTTTTTTACATTTGTGGCTAACAGAGAATAGAAGAGCTGGAGAAGCAGCCGGGAAAGAGCCTCCAGATGCAGCCTGACACGCTGGATCAGAGCCACGCAGTCTGGGCTCTTCACCCCCCAGACATTGGCCTGGCCCTGGCCAACACCCCCCAGGACTACACCGGGGGCTTTCTCTGCAGCAGCCCCTGCCAGCTGAGGGCACCAGAGAGCGCATTGCTCATCCTGAACAAAACCGACCCTGAGCTCTCCACCAACCAGGAGTCAGGCATAGCAGACATCAGCTTCCGATCTCCACCCAGCGAGGACAGCGTCAAGGACCCTGACTCTGATGAGGCTGCCTACTCGGCTGCCTGAGCAGAATGCATATTAGTGTAGCATTGCTGTTAGCAAAGGGAGGGGAACCTGTTGCTTCAGCAACACTCCAATGGGCAATTGTGCAATTGTGCAATTAAAAATATACACTGTCTTTATAATGCAATGAGCCATTTAAAATGATTCCATTTGATCCATTTTTTTATTTTATTTTTCATTTCACTTTGCTAACTTTTTAGCTTTATAAAGGGAAATTATATTATTATATATAGTGTGCAATATGTTGATATTTCTAAATTATATTGTGAACAAAACATATTTGAATGAGACAACAAGGTCACTGGAAAGCAGTTCCTCTGTACCCTCAAACTCAATGCATTATAAGCCAAATTGGTCTCTGACTTTTTCTTGTGGTAATCTATCCAAGTGTTTCGTTACCAATCCATCTGGTCTGCTGGCCTCATTCTGCATGTTGTAAATCACAAGGCTACTACTGCCAGCACACCCCACAATGTGGAGTACTGGCATGCTGTCATTGCTTGCCGGTCCAGTCTCAATACTCATTTGTTATTCTCCTCTCCTAAGATTCTATGTGTTACCAAACTTGAAAATGATTCAATGTTTCATTCTGTCTAGGTCACATTGCCTGTGTCTGAACTGTCCTTCTACCTATAATCTGTGACCTTTGTAAAAGAAGGAAAGGAAGAGTTTTGGAGATACAGCCAGGACATAAATTGGGAGGGAAAGAACATTGACTGTGCGCCATTGGTGACAGCTGCACATGGAAAAATGATCATGATATGGAGTAATAAGCATATTTAAACAGCACATATTTCACTTAGATCAAAAGCAAAAATTGTTCTTATGTCATTTAAATTATATATGTGTTCTTGTTGCATGTAAATGTAGGATGCAGTGTTTACAATCTAATATGAAGGGTGACCTTTATGGACCAGTACTGTAAATTATAATGAAATTAAGTTGCTATAAATTGCCAAAAATAATACAAAAGCATTCTGCTCTGGAACAATAAACTTGACCACACGGAATGTCGCACAATTATTTTCTCCCGTATTTAAACCCATGGAAGTAGGCCTACTATAAAATCCTTCTTTAGTAATGTATTCCCTTTTGTTTTTTCATTTTCAAGAGTGCACGATCAGGAATGGTTTTCAAAAGTCTGCCAGCCCACATAACCAGTCCTTGGAATCCACGCCTACTTCCTCAACGTCATTACTTTACGTGATGACGTTTTATGGAAGCTTAGAAATGACAGCTGTGTTGATGTCGGTATTTGGATTATACAACTATTTAAAAGTTAGTTTTAGGGCCCCAACCTTTCACTAAAAGAATAATTTTGTAGATTTGAAAAAAAAATATTATTAAACTGTAACCGCCTTGTTTGGCTAACGGTAAGTCAAGGTTTAAATTAAAAGCCATAGCAAGCATGCTGGGAGACGAATTTCTTTAGCAAGCTGCATGCTAACTGCACAGGCAGGTGTGCCCAGTGTAAACAGAGGTTCATGAAATTGCTATAAGCAAATTGAAAACTTGCCTTTCATTATTATTAACTAAATTATATTATCTAGACGACAACCTCCCTGAAAATGACATTGAATTCCTTTGAAGGGGGTGGGACGGTCTGGGACCTCTCCGGTCTGGGTCCTAGCTTGCTAAGCAGAGGTACATGCAGTGCATGGTGCCTGCATTGTGTTAGCCGGACAGCTAGCTGCCCAAGACTGTGTCATGCAAGCAGTTAGCTTGTTAGCTGTTGCTTACAGTCAGTAGCAAGCTCATACACTGCCCAGGAGGTAATGATGGATTCACGTTCTGGCTGGACATCATTGGACTTGGATTGCAGTTTACACATGCAGGTTGCTGTTAGATGACTGTAGGTCTGCAGGGGGAAGTCTGTAGGCAGCTCTGTAGTCTGGCCTTGATGTGTACTGCAGCTACCAGCCATTCAGTCATATGGGAAAGTGTTGGCCAACAACTACTATTCCTGTTTCCTCAATGATCTGACAATGTGTCCTAATTGTTTAACTCATAATTATCCAGGTATCTGAGGTATCATTCTTTTAGGAGAGCTGTGTGTGTGTGTGTGTGTTGTTTGATGCCTTGTACGTAGAGGTGGCACTATGCCCGCCGCTACTCTGGATCATAGCCAGAGAATCTGTGAGGTGTGGGCCAACAACCTGGATGAGGAGCTGAAGAGGATCCGGCAGGTCATACGCAAGTACAACTACATTGCCATGGTGAGTAACCACAGCTGGAAGAAGCACATGAAGAGATAGCCAAATAATGTCTGATTAGGTTGTACCTTTGGCACTGTAGTAGATGCTGTGGCAAGTGGATTAGACTTTTCTATCTGCGTTGTGTTTTGTTCTGCTTACAGGACACAGAGTTTCCAGGTGTGGTTGCAAGGCCAATCGGAGAGTTCCGAAGCAATGCTGACTACCAGTACCAGTTACTGCGCTGTAATGTGGACTTGCTGAAGATCATCCAGCTTGGCCTTACCTTTATGAATGAACAGGGTGAATACCCACCGGGAACCTCAACGTGGCAGTTCAATTTTAAGTTTAACCTCACGTAAGCAGAACTCCCCTTTCACGATGTCTGATGAATGCCTCAGTATTGTCTAGTTTTGCATCAAAAGCTGTCTTTCCTTTGTACAGTCATGAATAGAATCTGATTTCAGGACTTATGGTCACTGAAATGCCATTACTTTGTACAGGACTGGTGTCACTCTGAACTTTAGCATGAGATAAAGTAAATGTGTATTATAAAACATTTCTTGAGGGCACTAAGACAAAGGGAATAGCTTTTGAGAATCAAAACATGTACATCTTTTTTGTAATTATTTGTAGCTTCTTATGGCATTTCTGTATTAAAGTTATAATTGAAAATGTGTGTTTATTTTGATGTAGTATGTCTGCTATTGGGATGTGGTACCTGAGAACTGGTAACAAAGAGGGTGTTTATAGTTCATACTGGGGTCCTCTAAAGTGAACTAAACATTCTAGTTTGTCTGCAGCACTATCTGTAGGTCTATGTAGGCAGCTACTGTGACTACATGTCACTTGCTGTTTGTCTTGCGCTGTTAATTACATTTCCTCTGTTTACTTTGTTGCTTAATCTCTGCTGTCAAGCAATACAGCGTGTACTGTCTTGTATTTTCTAATCTGTTGTTTGTCTTGGTGCTGCACTTGAGGACCATTGGAGTAACATTGGCTTTGTGAGAATATTTTGTCGTTTTCATATGCTATCTAATCATGTTGGTGACATACAGCTAAATACATGATCACTAATGTAGGAGAGTGTGTTCACATCAAGCCACATCCGCAGTCCTGCATCATTTGATGTGGAAGCACAGAGAGGAGCTTCCAGACCCCACTCACTGATAGCAGCACAATCTCATTATATCTTCACTACTTCCTGTTTTCATATATTGTCCAGCTATGCCATTCGTGTATCCCTTCGTAAGAAGCCTAAAGCTAACCAATACAGTGTGCCTGCTGCCCTGGAATAATGACTGTATGGGTATGATGTGATACTGTGCGTCTGTCTGTTGGTGTCCCTGCAGAGAGGACATGTATGCCCAGGACTCCATCGAGCTCTTAACCACATCAGGGATTCAGTTTAAGAAGCATGAGGATGAGGGCATTGAGACGCTGTACTTCGCCGAGCTGCTAATGACCTCCGGCGTGGTTCTGTGTGAGGGGGTCAAGTGGCTCTCTTTCCACAGGTAAGCTTTCCCTGAAATAAACGGTAGACAGAGCTAATGGAGGTCGGGTCTTTAGTTGAATAAAGTAAAGATAAGCGTGTCTGAATTTGACGTTGTCATAGCTTCCACTGAAGCATTGTTTTCAATAGTCATGAGCTTGATATTTTGCTTCAAAACTAATTTTAGACTGTTCTCTTGACAGTGGCTATGACTTTGGCTATCTTATCAAAATCCTGTCCAACTCGAACCTGCCTGAAGAGGAGGTGGATTTCTTTGAGATCCTTCGTTTGTTCTTTCCCATCATATATGATGTCAAGTACCTCATGAAGAGTTGCAAAAACCTAAAGGTGCCATAAATACACTCCTTGTTTTGAAAAAGTAAATCTCAGCCTCCTACGAAAGCAGACTGTACCAAGAATAATGTTCTAGTTTGCATGTTGTGAGATGAGACCTTGTTGACTAACAGGTTTTCTTGTACGAGTGGGAGTGATTGACAGGTGAGGGTTTGATTGACAGGGAGGCCTGCAGGAGGTGGCAGAGCAGCTGGAGCTAGAGAGGATCGGCCCCCAGCACCAGGCCGGCTCCGACTCTCTCCTCACTGGGATGGCCTTCTTCAAGATGAGAGAGGTAGGCTTTAAAGCTGTCTGCGGATACAAGTGTGTGTGGGGGGGTTTCTATGCTGTTAATGTGTACATGCTGTGTATGGCGAAAACATCCGCGAGGATAGAATAGGAAAGGACAGATGTTTTCCAACAACTCTTTTACTGGATTCCTGCCCCTCCTAAAGACGTCCATTTGTTTCCGCCTAGATGTTCTTTGAGGATCATATTGATGATGCAAAGTACTGTGGCCACTTGTACGGGCTGAGCTCTGGCTCTGCCTACGTCCAGAACGGAACGGGCAATGCCTACGAGGAGGAGGCCAACAAGCAGCAGTCATGACATCACTGTGATCACACCCTCGCTGCCGCTGAATGACGTCCTCAGTCAGTGCGGCATTGATGTCACTTTACGATCATGGAAGAACAAAAGTATACACATCGTTTAAAGTACTCTTTTTCACAAGCTTTATTCACTTTAGATGGTTGGTGAACGTGGTTATTCGGAAAACAAAATCACAGCTGTCCAGACATACCGTAGGTGTGTGTGTGTGTGAGTGGAGTCTTTTTTCATTTTTTTCCTCTTGATGGAAGCAGCTTAAAGGGACTGGTTGGTTCATTTAGATTTCACATGAAGCGCTTGGTGGAAAAATAGTGGGATTTTAGTTTTTCTAAAATGTTCAGTAGGAATTTTGCACTTTAAAAGCTCTAACCAGATACCTGATTTTATACAGAAAGCTGAAAGTATTTCTGGTATCCTCTTTGTTGCCTTCTCTCTAAGTTCACATTTATTCACTTAACATACCCTATATCCTTACTATGAAAACTACTTTTTTATTTATCTATGTTTTTTTCACCAAGCTCAGGCTTAATAATAGCTACATTTTTTATGTTGTTTTAAAACTTTAATTTATTGTGATGTTTGTTCTTGTGTGACATTGAATAGTTGACCCATTCAACACTAATATACCGGTCAGCTACATGGAGAAATGTTATTCCCTGATAATAGGATAATGCTTTGTTGCCTTTGGAGAGGAGAGCTTTTTTGGACACAGGTAATCACAGGTACTTCATTGGCCCCGCTGGACTTGCACTAATTTTACCCAGAGTAGTTGGGTGAGCACCAATTTTACCAGAACTAAATTAAAAACTAAAGAGCTTACCTGCCTTATAAAACATGATGACGAGGCTACCATGTACTTCTGTATTGAGACTATATTTTTCATTTTCATTTTTAAAGTGACTCGACTGTTTTGTAGAGTTTTAGTACTGTATGAAGAAAAAAAAGTTCTGAATCTTTTACACATTCAAATACCATTGCTTCTTAACCTACATCTTAACCAACATAAGAACTGTATTCCTAATTTCAGTGGGATTCATATTACATGTACTGCTGGTTTTTTGAATGAAGCACATTTTTGTGCTGTCTGTCGTTTGTTTCGTTGTTTTGTATTGTATTGCTTTACAATTCATTCATGCTGCCTAATACAGCCGCATGTACAAAATATGTTTGAATAAATGCAGTGTTGTAGACAAGCATCTTGATCTTCTGTAGAAATGTGTGTTTAAGTGTGTGTACACAACTTATTAACCTCTGAGTGTCAGGATCTTTAAACAATAAGTATTGTCTTTGATCATCACTCACCCTCACCTCCCACCCCATTACATCATACAGATCTTGTAAATGGTTCATATTAGAAAATAAGAAAATATGCAATATAAAAGATTGGTTGTTTTCAGAGCTTTTGTAAATAAAGGCTTCATACTTTTCTAACTGGAAAAACACAGGTGGTTGGATTTGTCTGTTTTTGACAAAACACAAACAGACCAAAGACAGAACAGACATACAAAAGAAACATCAAATAATTTGGGATATTTTATTTCTCTTCTGATAAGGCATCACAACTGTACAGAACATAGCTCGCATATACAGGTGTTAGTCTCTGACAGATACACAGAGCGAATGTTACAAAAATAGAGATTCAACAGAGAACTCAAGCATCTCAGAATACGCATACAGTATATCCAAGTCATTACCAGGAGGAAAATGGTGCAAATTGTATCTATTAATAGCCATGAAGTACAGTCAAATTATCCCTCAGCTACAGAACAGATAGAATGCAAATGATAACAACCGGAAGTTATATTTTCCAGCTTTTCAATATGAGCTTGACAAAAAGCCTCAAAACATATCTGGTCTACACAGGCTGACTTTTTGAGGCTTTTTTTTTGGCCTGTGACCTTAGTGGACATGTCAGCTGTCTGGAGAAAAGCTCTCAGGGTTGTTTGGCTGGCAGTTTGACAGATACTGTGCAGCACTTGAGGAACAGTTGACATGGCGGCGAGCAAAGTGTCGCATCAGAAAGATGATCACGTGTACAGTACAACAGGAATCTATGGAGTCTAGTAGTAGAGGCCACAGAATAGCCTCACTCATGCTGCAACACAGGAATCCTCCTGAGGTACAAAGCCCTTTATTGAAACAGAGAGAGAATAGCTATGCAACTTTAAATGTTCTATACATTTTAATATTGACCACTAAAACTGAATCAATTATGCTACACCAATTTCCTCCTTATACACAGAGAACATTCTGAGTAGGAAGCATGCATCAGTGTGTTTAATGTTGTTTTTAGAAAGACAGGTCACACATGTCCTGTTCTGTTCTCAATATTTCTTCTTGAAAGTAATGCATTCACTCTCTCTTCAAATAGTTTGTGTGTTTGTAAAACTCAAACATTACATTTAAATAGGTAGAATACTTTTTAAATTGAAAACATAACAACATTGGTCATAACAAATAGTATACTGTCGTTTGGAAGCTTGAGATAAACATAATTATGCTGATCTCTGTATGATACTGTATACAGACCCACAAATAAAAAACAGCTTTTAACCACTATGCAAAGTGCAAATAAATGCTATCTTTACATTACTGCACTGTGCTTCTCCAAATATAAACCTTTAAAAATCAGATTGTTGGAATGCAACTAGTCACTCTACCTGTCGTGCTAATCACGTAATGTCATGCTCCATATTGTAGTCAACCTACATATAACAGGCTGAACCATGTTAAAGTAAATGTTTATGTTCTTCTTAGTATTTGCTTTTTACAAAATCACAACTACACTTCCTCAGTAAGATGGGTTCGTTGACCATAGTGGGAAGAGCCAAAAGAGCATCACACAAAGCCCTTTCCAAAGCAGCAACCAACCAGAGCAGTGTGTCAGGAGGTCACGTGATCTCATGTTATCACACCTGTACTTCCTATAGGCACTCAGATCACAGGGGCCAGCAAAGAGGTTGGTCATCACATCACAGGTCTGTGTAAAGAAATATATATTTTTTCATTTATCCTATATAAAATTATGAATGAAGTATTTTGTGTCACTATGTAAACTTTATAATATGAATTTAATAACTCTCACCTTGCGTGGTGAATTCTGTCATTCCTCACTGTGGCTATGTTTCATTTTCAATAGTCATTCCTGGATTGCTTGTGCCTGACAAAAACACATTAAAACTAAACATAAATTTTATATCGCCTAACTTTTCTTGAAATTAAAAATCTTCACATTGTTCTACCAGGAGAGAGCCAATAAAATTTACTGGAAACCCGATCAAGCAGATGACCCCTCTTCACCCTGTCTCTCTTTGTATTCTGCGTGGTCACTCTCTGTCCAGGAGGTGGCGCCACTGAGCAGCCGGCTCTGGGACTCCCTCAGGGGTTTGGCTGGGAACTGGTGGACCTCTCCAGCACTGCAGAACACAGAACAATAGACATGATCCCACGATTGAATTCAATTGGATCCACCAGGAAAAAAACAACCAAAGCTTAAACAACAGACTCAAATCCTACAAATACTATCCATAGGATAAGAGATGTATTCCAGGTATATTTACTATATCTGGATTGAACCAGTGTATCAGTGCATCAGCATGTTACGAGTCATTGCCAGTGTTGTTTATGGTCCAGTGGCCTTTCTCAACCCTGACCCCTCAGGGTGTGCTAGGTCATGCTCACCCCTTACTGTGGGGGAGGTGTGCTGGGTCATGCTCACCCCTTACTGTGGAGGAGGTGTGCTGGGTCATGCTCACCCCTTACTGTGGAGGAGGTGTGCTGGGTCATGCTCACCCCTTACTGTGGGGGAGGTGTGCTAGGTCATGCTCACCCCTTACTGTGGAGGAGGTGTGCTGGGTCATGCTCACTCCTTACTGTGGAGGAGGTGTGCTGGGTCATGCTCACCCCTTACTGTGGGGGAGGTGCGCTCCAGGTGTGGTGGGCTGCTCAGGATCCTGGTTCACCAGGCAAGTGGGGAAGGAGCAGCCATCTCCCAGACTGCACAGCAACACACCAAAAAACAAGAGGAAGAGAATCTTTACACACAGCTTCAAAACAGCGCTAGCTTTTTCATGGACTTTCTAGGTTCAATTATATACCTTCCAGCTAACATAATGCTAAAACAATGTGTCAATGAAAAGAAGCCATGTGTCGGTCATTGTCAGGGCCAGTGAGAGAGAAGAGAGTGTGAGGTCTCACCTGGAAAAAATGGGAAGTGGCCAGTATCTTAGCTCGTCACCGAACACTTGGCGAAAGTTCTTACTGAGGCCGAGGCTGAAGCCGTTCTTGTCTGTCCCGTGACGAAACGCAGGGGCCCTAAACGCCTCTGAGAGAGAAGAATCACCTGATATTTGTTTCGTATTTTTCATTATGAATCTATTCAGGATTGATTGAATTGATTCGAACAACATTTTCAGATTGAGTGTGTTTGGCCATGGGTACTCCCTTTCCCAACTGTATTCCCATACTCATCAATAAAACTGGTTTACATTAATGATGTATGAAATACAAAATGTTGATAAGCTCTATTTGCAACCCCTCATTTATTATTCATGTTAAATATGAAGTCCAACAGGCCATTAAACAATTCTGGTTTAACAGTATTTTAGAGTGGCTTTGTGAAAGAAATGCAATGCAGTGTTTATTTTTATTTTCACGGAGGACACTTGGAAGACTGAGATTATGAAATATTTGTTATCTATGATCCAAGCTGTTATGTTTAACTGAAGGCAAACAAAACTATATAAGGAACATATTTCCCCCAAGAGTCTACCCAACTGAAATTCCCTGGGTAGAGAAAAAATCCCAGACATTTGAATTTCTGTCATAATAACTGAAAAAAGACCTTGGGCCGGTGTGCTTCTTTGAAGTCACTACCAAGACTGTGCTACCAGGTGTGACTTCTCTTCCAAAAGGCCTTTGGAGCAAAGCTACTGTAGCAGTGTCTGTTACTAAACCTCTTACTCCTTTGAGCTCTGTGTCTTGGCATCACAACACTGGCTGTACTAATCCACTCAGTTCAATCTGAGACAAAGTGCAGCACTGTGCACACATAATAAGATATGTCTCTGTCTGAGAGTGGACCTGACAGAAGGCCTTATCTGCCCACATCAGAGCACGGGTGAGGGACTACGTCTCTCCTCTTATTGGGTAGTGGAAAGATGGAGAAAAAAAGATCCTTTCCTTTCCCAGGCCAGAGACAGCATGCTGGGTAAACACATAGAATATGTCGTGTGTTTGCCGTCTGTTTAATGAGAAACTGTGCAGGACACAGACACACTGGCCTTACCCAAGGTGGACCTGTTCTTGCAGACTAGCCAGCAGTGGTAGGCAAACAGAGAGGCAAGGCTGACAGAGAACATGGAGGCAGCAAAGAACAGAAACATGATGTGGAACTTGGCTTGCGTGTCTGGAAGACCGTTCTGAAGGAACAACCCCAAAGAGACACACACACCGCACAGACACACACAATACACACAGTTGAAACAGTAACAACATTAGGAAAAGGAGAATGATTTTACTATGACATAGCTATTTCTGCTGGGGAGATATGCATGTCCTGAAACTACTGCTTCAACTACTCTATGTAACTACCAGTTAACCAATAGACTAGACTAGAGGAGCTCAGCCAGTGAAAGTTGACAGGGTTGTGCTTCTAAATATTGCTTCATAATGTATAAATGGTTCATACCAGATATTCTTTCAGACGATCATGTGTTTTACCTTCGGCCTTGCAAAGATATCACATTTCCAGAACATTATGTGATGCGCTAACTATTGAAGATTAACAAAACAATATGCCGCCATTTTGTGGTTATGTACACATTCCCTCTAAAACGGAAATTGAGTCAGAGAAATGTAACCAGGCAACATTACTGTATTCAACTCACCGTCCAAAACTTAATGAAGTACTGCAGATCTGTGGCCGTGATGAACAGACAGTAGAGTAAGGAGTAGGCCAGGAACAGCATGAAGAACTTATAGTTGGAGAAACCAACGCAGTTGTTCACCCTGCAAGACACACCGGCAAAATAAAAACACAAAAACAACGGCAAGACAATCTTTGTCAAATAAGAAATGGTGAAAGGCAGGCTACTTGCCATGGACAATGGTGATCCATCTTCAGGATGCATCTGCAATACAGGGTTTGGATAGAGCATGAGCAGCATTACCTATCATGCAGTCCAGTAGTCAACATGAATGATCACAGGGCCTGGGCTGAGACATACTTATCACAGACAGAACAGTGGTGACATCGGTCAGGCTTGACCAGCTGGCAGCGGTCACAGAAACGAATAGCTAAGAGAGAGAGAGAGAGAGAGAGAGAGAGAGAGAGAGAGTGAGAGAGAGTGAGAGAGAGAGAGAGAGAGAGAGAGACAGAGAGAGAGAGAGAGAGAGAGAGAGAGAGAGAGAGAGAGAGAGAGAGAGAGAGAGAGAGACAGAGAGAGAGAGAGAGAGAGAGAGAGAGAGAGAGAGAGAGAGAGACAGACAGACAGACAGAGAGAGGAGAAACAAAAGACCTTGACTGGACTTGACATTTGAGTGATTAATGGCTTGACTCATAATCTGTGTCACCAACAACCAATCTATTCTGTCAGGAGACTGTTCCTCTAAAGGTTATAGCGGAGCAATATACACATCATAAACTGTCCTACTCTTAGATTTACTGACACAGCCCCTCCTCAGTGGAAATGCAACTGCCCTAAAACTCAACTGAGGATGACCAAATGCTCCATCCCGTGTCCGTGGGCAGGTGTGGCTACTGGCTAGAGTACCTCCAGACATGGTGCGTGTGTAGATAGGCAGATCTTTGGCCACCCTCCTCAGGATCTCCTGCTGAGACTCCCCCCGGTCCTCACGATCCAGGAGCTCTTTGTCTGAGTAGGACAGGTGGAACTGCGGAGGGAGGAGGAAAGCACTAATCACTGTAGAACTTAACTCTTTTGATCTCTGAAAACACCAGAGATCATCAGCCTCACACGTGGACAATACAGTAGGGCCTGCATATAGCATCGGGTGTTGAGATAACTACCAACAACGCCTTGGATTTGCTGCTTCGGACTTGTCGTGGACTTTACCAAAGCAAGGACTCTCACCAGTGCTGGTGCAAATTCCAAAACAAGGGCTGTGTGTCTGTCACAAGGCATTTGCAGCTCGTGGAACCAAGTCATGTGCAAATGGACCGGCTCTCGGTTTGGGTCTCCGTCCTCTCTGAATCCCTCCACATTAGTGCCACGGGTCGATTGCTCAGAGTCAGCAGAGCTACCATATTACTTTAAGGCACTCAGGCGTTTTATGATGGAATGCTGATGGCCAGTAACGCTGACGCTAACAAACAGCACGATGCATGCGAGATATATCACTTCATTCACTACGTCAACACAGCCGAGGGCCGTTGTGTCATTTCATCACGTCGTGAAAAACATAGATATTAGGTTCCCTGAATGTTAAGTTACACCCCCCCTCCCATCCAGTCTCCTCCAACACACACACACCCTCCTTTTCCCCCTCAGTAGACTAAATGAAAGCACCGACTGAGAAAGCTGGCATTTGGAGTGTGTCATCTAAGATGTATGGATCCAACAAAAGGGAGCTGAACTGCAGCGGTCAGGAGAGGAGCTATTAGAGAGTGCTCCTTCAGGCGCCCACAATGGAAAGTCATATCACACTGAGGGGATGCATGCAGGTCACATGGGGAGACCACAGCCTGCATCTGCCTTCCTCACAACGCGTCCTCTTCCTCACTGGTGTGTTGTCAAGGGTGTGTGGGCGTGATACGACACTCACTCACCTCCTTCAGGGGATTCAGAGGCTGGGTGAAGATGGTCTGCCAGTAGGCCCACACAAACATGATAAACACCACATGATACGCCAGCAGGTACACAACTGAAAACAAAGAGACAGATTATGTAGATTGCTTAGCAACCAAAAAGAAAACCTGGTAAATGAATTTTGTTTGAGTAAACCTGATAACCCTGTTTCAGAACAACTTTCAGTTATGGTAAACAAACTGTATTTTTCTAAAGAAACCATAAAGTCCAGATTTGAGGCAAAGACAATAAATAGCATCTCTACAGAGATGAATATGCCTGTAATAAAAATTGCCTGTTCGGGCCTGCTTTGGTCAGCCCTGGCCTGGTCCTCTGACTGCAGTGATAGCCTAAGATCTGGCTCAGTCATCTCAAGTTTCAAGTTTATTGCCATTGTACAGATACAGGTACATAGAAAATCGTTGGTCCTCCTCTTCTTCACAATCCCTGGCAGCTTATCTCAACCTATAATAAATCATCTAAACCCCGTAATAATTGAGTCCTAACCTATATTACATTCTATCTTTAACATAAATAGGCCTATGCTAAATATGTAAATACAAATTCGATCAATTTATTACTGTAATACAGAATAATACACCTAACAACAAAGAATGACCTCACAACATGTACATGTACGTAAAGTGATAAACTAAAGAGAAACTCATATGTTCACTCTGTCAGGGAGCAGTGATCTATGGTTTACCAAACAAGCCTTTAACAGTCCCACTTCCTCACCTCACAACCAAAGTAACCACCTGAGACCCAGGCCTGACTAATGACCACTATGACTTCCTACTCAGGGCAGTTCATCATCTGGGTCCATGTTTCTGTGCTGGAACTGACACACAGGCAATCCAGCAAAGCTTTGGAAAAGTATGAATCAACGATAACACTTACTCTTCTCTCCAATGTTTTCAATAGATTCTGTAAAGACAAGAGGAAGATGTGCAGTCAGGTGCTTCAACGTTTACATTGCAAATCAAACTCCTTCATGCTTCATAATCAAGGCAGCATCATTATCCATTCTTGTCAGAAATTACAAACATTGGATTTAGATGAACAGGCTTTGTTGTTCATTAATACAACAGTGCTGAAAACCCAAACAACATCCTGCACAGCGTGTGTGTGTGTGCTGACTCGATGGCTCAGACACAGCTGGGACTGGATAAAGTTGCTGACCACAGGCCCATATCAGTATCCTGATAACCATAACGAGAATCCTAACGCTCAGTCTAACACACATAAGGGGATAGGTGTAGCTCCATGGTATAGCATCTAACTGAAGATAAGAAAGTTGCAAATAAATATGTGACATGCTAAATGAATATGTGACATGATAACAACCCTAACATCTGGCTTCAACAAATTAACATTCTAAATCAACCCTAACAGATGCTCCAAAAACGTGAACACTTTCAACATAAACCCTTAACATGTGCACTTGATAGCATGTAGTGCAAAGGATTTGCTGTCTCCCCTCATTAAACAGCATCCTCTACAAATGGTTGAACCATTAAATATATAAATAGCACCCAACACCGCTAATGTTTCATACCTAACCAGATGTCATATCAGTTGCCTGAAACTTAACTATGCTAGTTATTATTGACCGTTGTAACTGCCTGCTACCTTCACACACACACACATACACACACAACACTCAGCAGGCACCGTGGTAAGGAGCTGATACAAGACACGCAGCCAAAGAGAGCTGTGTGCCACAGTATTGTGCTATTCAAGCAGAGTCCAGGACTGGGACACAGGGAGAACTATATCTCCTCCATCTTTTATCACCCTCTGTTCTAACATTAGCTTCATAAGGAACACTGTAGTATAGCGTTTCAATCATACTGTATAAAGAGGCGTAAAAAAACTGTGGTTAGTGGGGGAATGTATGTGTGCTGTTCACACTTGCTGTGCCAACCGGACTTGGCTCAGAGTATAAACTGGCACACAAAGCTAATACAGAAATACATTCAAAATGCATGGCACAACAGGTGAATGGTTACACACTTGAATTTGCTCTTTTTTTCCACAGCGAACATTATGAAAGAGAAATACACATGAACAATTCTGAAAGAGCAAGAGCCTTTCTCAGAGAAGGTGTTACAGTAAATTAAGTGTTTTTCAAAATGGGTCAAGCACAGATTGCTCCTGTTGAATTAAGTGACTCAGACAATGGGATTACCCCGGCCCCGTAAACCAGAGGAGGGGGGGGGGGGGGGATCAGCTGACGAATATACTGCCACACTTATCTCTGTGCTTCATCAGACCTCATGCTGGGCCTGGGGCAGCCAGAGATGCTTTCTCACTCTTGGTTCACCATCATAGACAGATCTGAATACCCTTGCTTTGATTCTCAGACGACAGTACTTACTGTAACTTGCTGAGTCTCAAACGGAATGACATTCCGTTCCATATGTCAGGGATGCAATCCAAGGCACTGAAAATGGCAGTTAAATAACGCAAGCAGTTTGTGCTAAAGGGTGTCAATCCAGCAAGTCCTCTGACAGTGTTTATATCAGCAAACAGGAAGCAGGGTGTGTTTGGCACATGACTGAGGTGTAACTTTAGAGGCAGGGTCATCGTGTGTCCAGCTGATGATCAGAACCAGGTCAGGCCAACTCAAAGCCATCAGCGCTGGATCCTCCACTAAGCTGCAGTAGAACAGTAAGCAGATTCCAACCAAGTGCCTCTATTACAAAACTGAAGTGGTCACTATGTGAAGAAACCCTGTTATAGGAAGTTGGCTCCTCATCAACTCACATCTACATATTACAATATGAACTCAAAGTAGTGTCGTGGAAATTCTTGCCAAGCTAGAAGACGTCCAGGAGTCCATAAGGCATAGAGACACAGTAACTGCCACACCCCAGATGAAATGTGTTGCAGAGCTATTTGCCTAGGCTGCCTTCAGTCACACTTCATTTGCAGTTTTAGAGCTTCCCTGTTGTGTGCTGGTCTGACAGCCTGCCAAGCAGAAGACCAAGAGAGAACTGCTCCTGCGAGAGTCTAACCTACAAAACACCATGCTTACTTACTATCCAGCTTGATTCCCAGGTTCAGAAACTTTTGTTGAATGGAACAAACCTATTGCTTTCCTGAAAACTGTCTTTCTAAAACAAGTGTTGATCAGTGTAGTAAGATACAAACTCACCTGTCAGATATATCTTGATTTATTCATCTTTATACTGTAGATTCAGTGTATGACACAGCATTACTGGTTACTGGTTCATATTCAGAGGCAGATGATTCAGCATGCCATCAATCTGCCCCAGCAATGCTTGGGAGGTGATTTGTCACATGGAGAATAATTCCAAAGGAGGGCGCCTGTCAAACTCAACCACAACTTGAATAGTTTACAGCCTTTGAACGTGTTGGGCCATTCCAATGCCTATTTTATGAACTGTTGTTTTGATCTAATGGCCTATATGATATATAACTCGATCTCTATCTGAATGTAAATGTAATTGTTAGATGGAACAAGTCGAATTGTTACGCAAAATGTGGAGAAAGTCTAATTATAAACATTCCAAAACTAGGTAGCCTACACTCTCCTACAACACTTTGCACACTGGACAAATAATATAATTACATAATTTTTTTAAGTAGCCTATTAGTAAATTATGTTTTAGGTCACTGATGCGACTTTGTAGAGTAACATTTGAATGCAGTTATTAATACCAGATGTCAGTTTATCTGAATGTGTCCTCATCCCCGACAGACTCTTACAGTAACAACGCGTCTTGATTTTGTCAACTGCAAGCACCTGCAGAGACAAACCAGCATCTCTGCGTCCAAAATCTGTCTAGACAAAGATGTGTTATACGCAGCACCAGCGCATGGAAAAAACACATGGAACCAGTCAGAGAAATCGCAGCACAGTTATGTTACTTCCATAGGCAATCCACACCATTCTGAACCAATCTTAGAGTTGCCTTACCTATGCAAAGCTGGATAACATAGGCGCAATAGGACCAAGCCACTATTAGAGTAATAAAAAGAACTGGAATCCAATACAGAACTCTCTGACAGCTCCGCTTGATACTACGCGACCCAGACGGCGCCATATTCTATTCGGGGAACATATGATAGACATTTGAGTTTTTTGCTGGTCTATCCCCGCATCGTTGCTCGTAAATTGTGTCCTATCGTAACGCTGCACTTCTGCCGCGTCCTCCTCGTTTTGGACCGCGCGGTGCGTACGTTGCTTGCTCCACTGTGCGGTACAAAAATATGAGCGCCACCCATTTTTTTTTAGCAAGTTGTTATGGCGTTCGCTTACATTTATCTTCGTAGACAATTGAACAGTCATGCAAAACCAAATTTAGATATTGCGACTACTAGTGACAGGGTAAATAAACTAAATTATAGATTGTCTCCTCTTACAGTAATCCGCGGCTAGACCATGCGACGTCTTGCTTATTGTTGGAGTATTTGTTACACAACATAATTAGTGATGGTATTAACGTTTTTCGTTAGACATATACGCATCTCATGTGTGACAAAAATACATATTTTATTTGTGTGTGTGAGAGAGAGAGAGACAGAGACAGAGAGAGAGAGAGAGAGAGAGAGAGAGAGAGAGAGGAGAGAGAGAGAGAGAGAGAGAGAGAGAGAGAGAGAGAGAGAGAGAGAGAGAGAGAGAGAGAGAGAGAGAGAGAGAGAGAGAGAGAGAGAAAGAGAAAAAAAAAGAGAGAGAAAGAGAGAGACAGAGAGATAAAGAAAGAAAGAAAAGATTAGAGACAGACAAACAGGCATGCTGTCATATATTATGGCAGAACACAAGAAAAGCCAATGGCAACTATTTAAATTTATTAACTCAATATAACAGACCCTGTGAGCTATGCAACCCTATGAGCACAACTTAATGTTCCATCAGTCTAAGATTTATGGCTTCTAAAAGGTTTTAAGAGGTAGACTAAGCGAATCAACTTATGACATTCAAATTACTTTCATAAAGGACTTCAATGCAGTCTCATGCAAAGGAAGTATTAGGGTACTGTAAGTCAACAAACACATGAATTTGATCTGATATGTAACATATGAGATAATGTAGGGAGACTGCAGCATGAGCAACTCAAGTCTGTTCTCACTAAGGAGACCCACCCAAGGCAAACATCTGATGTGACCTGGTCTACAGTCTGTAAGAAAACAACACTTAAAACCCTTGATGATGTGTACTGAATAAATGTGTATGAAGAAGCATTGAGAGTTGAATAGGAAGGGGTTCTTTGATTTTTCAAAGACACCCACAATGATAAATAAACTGATGAGATGAATAATCTCAGCATTAAAGTGTCTTCTCCAGTTATCCATGTGAGTAGTATAAATGTTATTTCTCCATTGTATTAAAGAGACATGTCTTTTGTATCAAAGTATTGAAATAGTTAGCTGCCACTACGGTAGTTAAAACAGAGAGAGAAAAAAACTACAAACTAAAAAAATAAAATAGCAAAGAAGGCTACATAAATACTTTAAAACAATTTGTTACCTAATGGTGGACAGGCAAACATGCACAGTCAAACACATATTGCTGATGTAATTGTAAGCGGATCACAATTGTACCATGCTATCTCTGAAACGTGACTTTGTAGTCAAAAGGAGCTGCTAACTGAGGTCTTGGGGGAAATGTGGTTGTCTGAAAGCACTGTGGTGCTGCGAGGGAGAGATGCTGTCCCTGCCATCAACTGATTGGATCAGAGAGCCTGCAAACAGGCTGGGAGAAACTATGTTAGCAATGTGTCCACTGTAGACAGATTAACGGGCTTAGAGCCAGAGAGAACCACACGCAGCGATACACATGCTGTTGCTGGAGCCTGTCACAAACAACTCAGATTTTGTGTGAAATTAAGACTTCCAGTGTTAAATGAATAAATGTATAATGAATACATATACAGATGAATGAATAAATATATAAATAACACACTGAGAATTCACTTATGGTGACTTATTTGCTTGAAGAGAACAGCGCTGTTTAAAGGGACAGTTAAAGGGACAAGGAACAATCTAGTCGAAAAAACAAGCCTAAATACAATCAGTGCAATTCATAATTTCTCAGATTGTCTTTAACCATTCCGACTGTATAGCATTGATGTTTCTTTGATAACAGTCTAAACGCTAACAAGAATATCTATTTAGGTACCTAAGAACTGCACCCATATCAGCTTTAACTCAAGAAAGTAGCAACAAATTCTTGCACACATTCCTTGCTTGAAGTTGAGCAGAAAACCCAGTTGAGTTGAATTTCCCCTGAGGTTAGAGATTGTACCCAGGGGTTGGGGAGTGAAGGGGTTGTGCATCTTCACCTGGTGACATCATCAATAGAAGTATTTATCAGGAAGTACAATGGTAGATACACAGTAGCATGACACAGCCACCTACCACCTGCACAACTACAGTAAGACCCACAAGGGAAACTAAACTGCTGAGCATAACATCAGGTCCCCTTGACAACACACACGTAAGGCACCACTGTATATTTATTTATTTATTTAGACCAGAAGGTAATCTATGTCTTATTCTGAAGATTAAAACTGCAGTTTTAAAAACACAATGTTCTTTTCAAGTATAAAGAAAAGAAAAAGGAAACAATGTTCTGTTCATGATCTTTCAACATTGTGCGCTAAGTATGTATGTAGATTCTATGACAAACATACCCGAGCTTGTGTTTCATCAAGGAAGACTATTGGGCCCTTGTTTGATGGTGCACTTCCTTTGAAACATTTATCAGGGCTTACACTACACTGCTCTCTGCTCCTGCATGCTGAGTTAAGCTGGTGTCTGGTAGCAGTTGATCGGGTGTTAATATTACAGTGTAACTCTAGCTTGCTGGTCAGGACAGTGTGGGCCTCAAGAAACATCTTAATCATCTTGATGCTGCTGCAGAACAAAACCAGTTCAAACAGAGATTTTTTTTTTTTCATAATTATGGCATCTATGCACGGCATCCACTGTATGTACTATACCTATTTCGCAGAGAGCTGCTTCTTCAGGCAGGACTTGAACGACATGAACTTCTCGTCCACTTTAAATCCCTGCAATGTGTGTGTGTGTGTGTATGTGTTTGTGTGTCATGGAGAGATTAGAAGAAGGGAGAGAGACATAGAGAATGACAGACAGAAAGCGATAGAGACATTAACCACAAGATGGCAGCAAAACATACAAATTCAACTCCTTCCTCCAATGTGAACCGCAAAGCACTTGTTAGAGAAATCAAGACAACGGTCTCAACTTAAGCACAGTAAAGGTATCCATGTAAGCACTGTAAAACAACATATGAAAACAACATTTGTATACATTAGTTACAACCAAGCACTGTCAAACACACAAGGGTGTCCAAAAATATCACAACTCATAGGCAGAAAGAATGACCCAAGTATCATATTTATAGAATCTTCAAATTTTTTGATGTCACTGTTGTCATTTGATCAATTTCACATGGTTCCTTCATGAGTCAGTGTCCTTCTCCTGACAGCTCCCCTCAGCCCCTGCCCCACCACAGTCAGTTGCCTTGGGAGATTACACATTAAGAATGTAGGTGACAGATAGACAGATAACACTGGGCCTTTCTGCTCAAAACAGAGGGTGCTACTGTGGAGGCCTCACACACAGGGCTGACTCCACCTCCGCAGTACCAGAGGTCTTCAGACTCCAAGGAGAGGCCAGGGGGAGGCCAGGCGGAGGCCAGGGGGAGGCCAGGGGGAGGCCAGGGAGGTGAGTAGGTGGGCTGGGTAAGTGGGCTACATGGTGGGGAGATGTGGTGGGATGGGGAGCTGGTTTGGAGTGGCGGTAAGGGGCTTAAGTGTGGGGGCAGGGGGCACTCGACTGCACTCAGTGTAGAGTTGATTAGAGTGTACTGGGTTAGTGGGGGACTGGGGTGCCACCTTTGGTGGCATACAATTAGAGCTGAACGGCACTGACACAACCCTGATGAAGGAAGCTCACGTACCCTCTGGCTGCGGTGCAGACGGTCCTTCATGACACCGATGAACTCCTTGTAACTCAGCTTGTCGTCGTGGTCCTCATCAAAGATCTTGAAGACTGTGTTGACCAGATGGCGAGTCAACTTGAGGCCAGTGGCTACGTAGACTGCACGCGTAAACTCATCTGAGTAGCCCCAGGACAACAAATCAATAAGATGTGATTGATTAGAGTTCAATATTGATGTCAAATGACTGAATATGTGCTACAAATGGAGGGAGTGAGGGTGTGATGTTAAGTTGTGAACTTAGCACCAACCTTGGCCAATGGAGCGATTCGCAAAGTTGTACATCTGCATGGCGATGGCAAAATCCTCAAGGTTGTTGAGGAACTGGAAGAAGCATCGGAACTCCTCAAATGTGATACCCTGTAGCAGGAAACAATGTGACGGTTAAGGTTTCTGTTTCAAATCATAAACTGGATCAAAACAGGACAAAAATAACAAATGCTAGATGCTAGTGACACAGTCATTATTTGCAAGCTAAAGGGATATCTGTGTTCTATCTGTGAAGTAACAAAGGTGCTAAAAGAGTGTGAGAAGTCCTAGAGGAATGACACATAAAGCAAGACGACTAGATGTCCCAACACCGACACAGAAGGGGAGGGGTGGTGGTGCTGGTGGGGGAGGGTGTAGGGGGGGGGGGGGGTGTAGGGGGAGGACAGATAATGCTGCTGCACTTCACACGACACATAATCTACCTCACTTAAACCAGGGGCAAGCCTTTAGTGTCCGCGGGACCTTGAAGACATCAGAAAGATAACAGCTCCGAGGGCAGAAAATAACTTATAACACACAGATTATACACCCCAGCCCCTGCACCCCCTCCCCAGTACGGACACGTTGAGCTGTCAGCGTTGAGATAAGGGGGGGGGGGGGGCATTTTGCAGACTTTTCTAAAGCAGATTAACCCGATACTTACATAAACAAAAACAAAAAGGATGAATCCCAAAACATCTCAGGGCTGGCTGACGACTCAAACGCTGAGGCCTATTGATCTCCACTCAACCATCCCACTGCTACTAGCTTGTTTTCCATGGCTCCAGGGCCTCCTGTCCCCCTCCTCCTCACAGCCTCCTCACACCCAGAGCCTTAACAAATGAAGTTGTGAGTAATCTGTGACGCCTTGCTATTTTAACAAGTTGGGCTCCATAAAATTTGTCTTCAGCTAATGAGGGGAGCCACTTGATTGTGAATGGAGATCTAGCAACACGCTACTCAGGTGCCAGGTAAGACGCTAACCTCTTAATGCGCGGGTCAGCGTGCTAAGGAGAAAACAAACCGCAAGGTGTTCACATTTCAATCAACAACTAGCTCTGAGTCTCTTAGGACTGCATGGTAAGTCAACCATTTGGTGGGTAGGTTCTCAGGCACTATGCCTAGTAAATATAATATTTATTAGTTTATGATAAACATTAACAGCATTTCTGTTTCTTCATTCAGAAAAAAATAGGAATGCTATTGAATGTTTGAATGATTAATAATTTATCATAATGAATTCCAAATAACAATTTAAGGGAATGAGGAAAGCCTGGATTTGTGTGTATGATCTGGATTCTAAAAAACATTGTTCCTCCCAAACAACAAGACGTAGACCTATAACAGAGCTTCCTTGTATCCTATATGGAATGTTTGGTCTAAGAAATCAAGGGGTTGAGAGGTGTGAGTTGGTAGTAAGTGGTGAGTCAGGAGAGGGCAAAGAGGTGAGAAGGGGTGTGTGAGGCAGGGGAGGTTTGGGTAAGTACAGGGGTGGGGGGTGGAGGCAGTCTGAGTTGGAGGGGTGGTGGGGGGGAGGGTCTTTGGGGCATGAGAGAGAGAGCAGAATAAGGCGCTAACCTTTTCGTCAGGTATGCTCTGACGCATGTTCTCTATGTGGGCGCTGATGTTTTCCACGTTGGTGTAGCGGAGCAGGATCCTGGCGAAGTCTTCCTCACTGATGGTGGGCAGGCCCCGGGAGTAGGACAGGAACTCAATCTCAAGCACCTCCGTCTGCAGGTTGTCCATGAAACTGAAGGGGGGGTGGGGGGGTTGAGAGAGGAGAACAGGCTCTGCTGACAGGATACGCCACCAGCGACTCGATCACACACAATCACACATACTGGGGACTCTTGACAAAGTGACTGAAGCTGCTACCGTGAGGATGAGTGTGTCATTAATCTCAATTACATGATTGAAATCATTGAAAATGCAATATTTAATGGTACATGGGCCTCTTTGATATATCAAACGTTGACTCATTACTTGCCTGTAAAAATCGTCAAAATTTAACTCTGCCTTTCCTTTCTTCCCAAAGAAATGCACCAACAGTGTTGTGTCAATCATATCTTCAACAATGTTCTGTGAAGGCAAACAAAAAAGAGAAGTCTGTCACTGGACTTCATTATCCTTCATCCATGCCACACTGATTCATAGTGTTTAGTTAGCACACACACAAACCCACATGCATGTCAAACCATGCAAAAAGACGTTACAAAGAAAACTCACAAACTGTTTACCTAGTTACTCAGAGAGCTATCACATGATTATTCTGTGTTCTGTATTACCAGCACGTTTTGTCAAAAAATAACTTCACAAATGTTAAAGGGTCATCTCTCTTCCTGTCATCCATGTTTAGGGTTAATCTGTCCACCAGTCTTTCTATTATGAACAACAGACTACCTACACTATGATATAAGGATTGTCCATAAAATGTCCATATCTCCACAGTTCCAGATTTACACCTTAAGGCCTCCACCTTTCCCCACCTGTTAACATGGTAGTAATGAATAAACAAGAGCTGAGACGATATTGGTACCTCTGCCAGATCAGAGAAGAGAACTTGGCTCGCCCCTCGTCTCAGAACATCCCACATGCCCCTGGGCTCTAACTCCAAGGGCTCCTGTCTAAGCACCTGTAGCGGCGGTGGAAGCACAGCCATTAGAACAACACGTCCACCCAGCCAGTTAGACAGAGGAACAGACAGGCAGAGGAACACACAGACAGTTTGCAGGACTGACAGTCAGACAGACATGCAGAGGTGCAGACAGGCAGAGGGACAGACAGACGGGCAGAAACACAGACAGCTGAGTATGATACTGTGGATGAGAGGGACAGACAGACAGACATTCAGGTGTAACTCTGGGACGTCCTCCTCACTTCGACAACCTCTTATCTGGGGGGGGGGGGGGGGGGGGGGGGGGGGGGGGCGATGAAAGAGGCCGTCATCAATAAAGGGGAGTCCGCTCTGTGCTTTAGCATCCTGGCGTGGAATCCAGGCCCAGACAGCTGCATGTGTCCGACACACACTAGGCGTGAAGAGCTGAAGGGTGATTCATGCCAGGTTAACTGTGTAACTGAATCCACCCAGTACCTCAACCTTGGCTATCTAGCTGCCAGCTAAATGCAGGCTGCTATGGTGCGCCTTTCATCCACGCTTGTGAAATGGGATCAGATTCTGATTAAATAAAAAATAAAAAAATATTTGGAATGATGTCTCTCTTTGTTCATTGTTCGTGTGCTCCACCCTGACCCAACCATACCCCCATCTCCTAAAAGTAACATTTTTTATCAAATGTGAAGCCTTTCCCCTTTTGTATGATCATCAAGGGCAATTTAAATCATTTATATTCATGCTATAGATGGTCTATTAAAAAGAATATTCCTACAGTCCCTTAAAAAAAAAAGGTAGATATGCTCCGGTTCTGTGGCAGTAACTGACTGTGAAGGAAAACAGTCTGTGGATACCTATGTTTCTTTCGATCAACACATCATTTTGGCCGCTGTTCCATGACTCTCAAGTCTGAACACCGCCTGACACACACACACACACACAAGCACACACACAAGAACACACACACAAGCACACTCTCACATACAAACACCACCACGCCCCCCAAACAAGTTCCCAAGTGTGTCTGGCTTCATTTCAAAATATTTGTTTATGCAATTCAT
This sequence comes from Hypomesus transpacificus, assembly GCF_021917145.1. Classification (NCBI taxonomy): domain Eukaryota; kingdom Metazoa; phylum Chordata; class Actinopteri; order Osmeriformes; family Osmeridae; genus Hypomesus; species Hypomesus transpacificus. The sequence goes on from NC_061060.1 coordinate 6,713,961, forward strand.
TTGATCTTCCATTCCGTGTGAGGGAGGTGAGAGACAGCTGTTCCAACAGTGCTCTGCCCCTGTGCTTGAGCAGCCCTCACTCGGTCCCACAGCCATTGATGAGCCACTCTTCAATGTGCCGCTCCTTCCCCACCTCGTCCATGAAAAGAGGCAGATACACTTGTAATTAGGATACTGGGGGAAAGCCCGACCGCAGGACCCTCCACACCTGTCATGTGAGTCTGAAAAGGTTTGATTTTTGATTCTTGTTCTCCCTTCCCTGGAAGGATACCTGACGTAATGCAGAACCAATCAAAACAAAGAAAAGGACACACCTAAAGGTGTTCAAACACAGTTTGTCTTTCTGTGAGCCGTGCAGATGCTGCTGTGTGGGGCTGGTTCAGACCCCTGCTCTGGCAGGGCTGCCTCTGGGTGAGTGGCATGGCGAGCTGCATGGTCAAGCCCTCAACAAAAGGTAACCTGAGCCCAAATACCACTTTTCAAGAAACTGTAAAAATAAAACATGGGGGTCCAGGGGCACACTGTCAGTCTCCGGGTAAACGTCTTTTGAAGTGGGATCTCCACGCTCGTAGCTCAGCCAGCTCCCCTGACAACAGACCAGAACATAAATCATCTGCCCTGCAGGAGCGGTCTGGTTCACACATGCACACACACACACGCGCACACACACACATATATGCGTACACGCACAAAAACACACTGACACATGCACACACATGCTTAGATACGTATGCAGGTACACATGCACAGACATACACACACACACACACACACACAAACACACACACTAGAATGTGTCAGACAGTGTTTGACTAGAAGGTCCATTAGGGCTACATTGTCCTTCCTCCTGACGCGCGTGACGGTCTGCCCATCTCACACATTACTCAGGAGCTGGCTGAGGTAACCAGGCCCAGCTCCAGTCACGTCCTTCCCATGGCCTCATGCAGTAGCAAATGGTGGAGGGCGGGCAACAAAGCACATTAGACTCAGAAATACATACTGTCTGTGCATGGGGCTCCCGGTGCCCATACAGTCGCAGGCTCTAAAATGCGGAAAAAAAAATGTGGGTCGGGCAGGCAAGAGAGCAGGCAGAGAGAGAGAGAGAGAGAGAGAGAGAGAGAGAGAGAGAGAGAGAGAGAGAGAGAGAGAGAGAGAGAGAGAGAGAGAGAGAGAGAGAGAGAGAGAGAGAGAGAGAGAGAGAGAAAGAGAGAGAGAGAGAAAGAGAGAGAGAGACAGACAGACAGAGAGAGAGAGAGAGAGAGAGAGAGAGAGAGAGAGAGAGAGAGAGAGAGAGAGAGAGAGAGAGAGAAGAGAGAGAGAGAGAGAGAGAGAGAGAGAGAGAGAGAGAGAGACAGACAGAGAGAGAGAGAGAGAGCCATGTTATAACATGCTGAGGACAGTGTTCATATCCATTTACTGTAATGTGCTCTCCTAAACGCAACACATCAAATAGTCATCTAACAGCTATAGTTCAGTATAGTTCAGAATCTGAAAGTTACAAGTGGTTTGATGAAAGGCTGTGCAGAGATGCCCAGTCCAGGCACTGGTTCAGTGAGTCAGTGGGATTGTGCTGGTGGTGATAAGATGTCAGAGGACTTCTCTTATCACTCAAACCCTCCTGTTTACGTCCACCTGCATACAGCACACGGCCGTGCAACAGATGAAAGCCTCGGGGCACGTTTTCCTCTGTGCCTACCACATCCACCACACAGCAGACACACACATGGACACGCATACACCCACACACAGACGCATATGCACATACACGGCATACATACATCCACCACATGTATACACACTCGCACGTTCACTAGGAGTTTACCATCCCTCACATTTCCTGCCCAAATTTTGGACATACCGGGGAGTAAGAGGAATTGATGCCTGGTAAGGCTATTGTCTCCGTCAGAGCAGATCTTACCAGTGTCTCTGTCAGAGCAGATCTTACCAGTGTATCAGGCAGGTGAGATTCGTCTTTCTCTTCTTTCTTGTCCTTTTTCTTACGGAAGATTTCTTTCAGCTAGATGGACAGAAAAGACAACGGTTGGAGAGAGACTACCTATCGAGGGGCTTTATCTTACGACACTGAAGAATTACAGCAAATAGAGGCTTATACCACCAAGAACTCCCGTTTGTCCACCATTTGATTCCCATCTGCATCAAACATGTTGAAGGCAATTTTGAAGCCTGCATGGGGCTCTGTTAAAGAAAACAACATGGAGATAGATAGGTACAGATTCATAGATAGAGCTCAGCAGGAGGTTGAAGTTTAGATGTGCATGATACACAAGAGTGTACAGAAAAACAAAAATACTTACTTGTCAAAATGCAAAGCAGGAAAAGGTACTCAGTATAACATATGATGCCTGAAAAGTAATACAAAATATGACATTGACTGAGGAACTCTATAAAGTTCATTAAGTGAAAACTTCAAAAGCCAGGAACCTACACGGCGATCCTGAATTGTTTACAGATGTTCAAAGTCATGCCCTGACGATGAAAAAGACACCCTCGAAAACAGTGCACGCCTTCAGACAACAGGGTAATCTTCTCTTTCATATTGATAACATCTTAAAAGGTGCCTCTTAATTCATGGTTGGTGTTCCCCTCACACAAACAGAGGCTTTACAACAGAGGTGACCTATCTGGACACAAACCCAAACAAATGTAAACCCTGTGGCTTCAGAGCGTCTCGTTGTTTGGATAACAAGGTGTAAAACATTCTCGAGCGATCTGTCACTGATTGAGGATGCCTGATTCAGGTTTGTGTTCGTCTTTGTGTCCTACATCTCTCTTTGTTGTGTGTGACACTGAGAGAGAGGAAGAGAGACCGTCAGGGCCCATCTCGGCGGGTCGAGGAGGGGAGTCTCCCTGCCTCTGAAAGCATTCCCAAGCTTTTGTTTGAGGGGGAAGATAGAGACTTGAGTAGATAGTTCTGGGTGACTGCTCCTGCTGTTATGGGAAAAGGATTCAGGTATGGTGTCTGCTGCAGGGAAGTTCTCATGAATAAAGGATGCGTCTGAGAAGGACAAACACTCCTGGACAATGGTAACAGAGCACTGATAATATAGATTTCATTGATCTGATTTGGAGATTATGTCTATCCCAAACACTGTGTCCTCAGAGCATCTCCTCTCTCTGACGTGATTCATCAGATAGGAGATGGAGAACCTGTTTGTTGAAAACGCCTGACCTGAAAATGACTACAGCTCTCCAGCTTCAAAGAGGTTTAACTTTTTTTGTTGCTCAAATGGGTTGGAGGGAAAGAAAAAAAACAACTTTAAGAATCCAGCTGTGTTTCACTCAGTCCCACACACCTTCCCCCTGAAAGAAAGAGCCCCCCATACAGACACACTCACCTCAGCCCCCCCCCCCCCCCCCCCGCCACCACCCACCACCACCCCATCCCAGCCCCAGTCTCTCAGCTCAAGTAGATGTTGTCAGACAATACAACAAATTCCACAGGAACACTTCATATGGAGTGGCAGTCCCGGAGATGTAATTCAAGCCCATTCTTAGGATTCATAATGTCCATGGTGATCAGGGGGTGGCCGGCGGGACAAGCCCCGACAGAGCCGAGGTTCAAACAGCTCGCTCATTCTCTAAAGCGGGGCTTTGTTCACAGATCAATCCAGGCTCTTTTTTCAAGCAAAGCCGCAACTTTTAACGGCAGGATTAAAAGCCCCAAATCCCAACATTGGCACTTAGCTAAAGCAACAGGAGAGGAGAGAGAGGAGAGCAGGAACACAGGCAGAGTGCCTGAACACAGTGCAGTCGACAGGGGTGGAGAAGGAAAGAGAAGGAAGGTGAGGGAATGAGATGGAAGGAGAAGGAAGTATAGGGAATGGTTTTCGGTTTTGTAGTTTCCGAAAAACATCTACCTTATAGTTTCTTGTAGACCTGTTAGGAGATGGGTTACTTTATGGTCTTTACAGCACATTTTCTGGTATCTAAGGTTACCCGAGACCAAATTCACAATATCACTAGATTGATGAAGAGATAAGATAGCATTTACTGCATGGACTGCACTCTGGTCCAGCTCTACTTGGTGTTTGGAAATAGCATTATTGCAATGATCCTTATTGTGAATCAACCAACTCTGTCTGAACTCTGTTTGAGCCCCAACTTCTGTGTCAGTAGACAAAGTATTCAAGGGTGGAAGTCTCACCTCGTTCACGCATGTTTCTGAACAAGTTAGAGGTCCCTTTAGAAACAGGTGGAGTATTCTCCAGAATGTTCTCCAGATCCTGACAGCGTAGAGGAAAGATATATTTTTGTGAATCACAGAAAAAACTTGAATACAATATGAATAAAATAGATGACATCCTGACTAACATTCTCATGTGCATCTAAAAAGGATGTTTGTTAAGTGTTATTATGATAAGGAGAAATGCTTGTTCTATGCATGCAGTGCTAAAAGCACAAAACATCTCACCTGTTTTGAGAGAGATTTCCAAATCCTCCTTTCTACAAAAACAAAAACATTTACAGAATGTATTTAGCCAATAGTTGATTCTGATCACATCTTAAAATATGAAAACAAGGAATGATGGTGCATGATGCAGCCAGGCCTTCAGTCTCCAGATCACAACACCAGATGTCATATGAAGTTAGATGAATATAATAGAAACACAAAACAAAAGCAAAAATAGGATAGTTTTGGGGAGCTTGACTCAACAGGACTTAAGTATATAATAAGTGTTATATCTGTGGAAGGACATTCCAATAGTCTATAAAGATGTTCCTGGTCGTAAGATAAGGCAAGGGCCTCATAAAATCACCTGGCTGTGTGATTCAGTGCCCTCTCATGATAAACCTGCCTAGAACCTTCTACTGACACATTTTAAGGCCTTGTCTACCCAGTGAGATTATAATGACCCAATATGTCAACTCTCTAGTAATGACAGGTGTCTGGACAGACAAATAAAGATAAGGGCCCTTCTCAACCCCTTGAGCTTCACACAGTGTGATGTTTGATGGTTTGGTTAAAGTACAGGTTAAAGGACTAGCAGGGGTTTTCCTCTTCTGACTGAGAACACTGAAGGCACCCTGAGAGCTACAGGGAGCAGAGCTATGTCTGGACTTTACATCCACGGAGGCTTGGAGCACTTTTATTCGACATCCACCTTTCCTCAACAATGGGGATCAGCAGTGTGCTGGTGCCTTTCCCCACAGACCGACGGCCATTAAGCCCCAGTCGAAGAACACTTCAAGACTGTCTGTGCGTATTTGCTGTGGCAGGATCCTACTCAAACCAAAATCATTATAATCACTAGCAAAGAACATTCTATTTACATAGGCCAGATTAAAACCAATACAGCTGAAAGTATACAGGGAATTCTTTCCAAGTACTTCACATGCTCCCCCTTTTCTCTTGGTAACCATTCTGGTAAAAGGCCATGGATCTTGGCCTTTGTTCCTTTGCTGAAAAAAGGAGCTACTTGGTTTGGAAAATGTAATGGTGACACAACACGTGGCTATTTGGCCATATGAAAACATCTGTTCCACAGTGAATCCACGATAGAATGTAAGGGATGTGTATGAGAGTAGAATGGAAAAAGTCCATACATTTTAAACATCCCAAGGGGCATCGAAAACAAAGCAATTTTTTTACAGCCATGGAATAAAACCATTCAAAATGATACCTCTCGTAACACACTTGCCTTTAGGAAGAGCAAAGGGAGATGGATAAGGCCATGTATATTGTGCTACCCATGATATATTCATGATATGTGTCTATAATTACATGCCAAAGGGACCATGAACATTTGACAGTTTCACCTCATTACTCCTTTCCATCCTCTATTTACAACATAAGCCAATTCAAATAACCTCCTAGAGATATCCACTGTGAAACACCTGTTTCTTGCCTGCCCATCTTTCTGAGTACGGTGCAGTAAAAATGAGCCCTAAAATACTTCCTGCTGGTCAGGATGTATGTCTCTATGCAGGTACTGTGACTGCTCACCTTCTAACCTATCACAAGCTACTTCATGTCCACTCCAAGGCATTAAACAATAATATGAACATTTGACCACAGAGCTATAAATATAATCTCAATCTCTATGGCAGGGGAATGAACCCAGTTGAACTCGACCATAATCTCATTCAGAATGAATGGATCCCCAGGGTGGGGGAGGTGGAGAGGGTTTGGCCGTCGTTACTCACTCTTGGGTTCGCTCATGGTGACGGACTCTATGAAGTTCAGAGGGGTCATGAAGAGCTGACCCTCGTACTCCACAGAGCAGAACATCCGGAACCTGTTCTCATGGGAGGACATGTACACATCCCCGTCATCCAGGTCATACGTCTTGGCCTAGAGAAACAAGCAAACACACAAAGACAAACACACACACAAGCATAAACAAATATACAGAAAACATGGATGAACACAATAATGAAACAGTTTGACAAACAATGTTTGTTTACTTTGTTGACATACGGTTGTCATTGGGCCAAACAATCATGAAAGTCCACAGATAGACAAAGACAAACAAAGATATCCATGGATGGGCCAGGAGCTATGCAAAGCCAGAGATTAATCGCACAGCACCAGATAATGTCCCTACAAGCCCAGGTCTATCTGTAGTCTGGTGAGGACAGAGAGGATCTCTCTCCCTGGTGGAGGGGTGCCAGCCCCATTGGGCACACAGCAAACACCCAGGGAATGTAAGCCTCCCCCTAGCATCACGCCAGTCCCAGCCCCCCCCCCCCTTCCATCCCCTCCTTACCCATTAACCCCCCTGTAACTCCCCCCACCAGACACACACACACTCATGCCATCAAATGTCAGCCCCTTTGCCAAGTCCCACGTGTCCAGTTACACTTGGTCCCTCCCTGGATTCCTGATGCTAAAACCACCAGTCAAGGTTACATGCCACCACCATTCCCACCCCCCTTCCTAACCCCCACTCCACCGCACCAACTTCCACTGCCCCAGATTCTGAATTGTTACGTGGTGACAAATAGGGAACATAGTGTTACTGGACAGGCTTGTAAACCAATTACCATTTACACGATTTCCTGGTCTCAGAAACTGGCTGTTTGCAATTGAGAATTTAAAACAGAAGTGGCAACAATTTAAAGGATATACAGGTTTGACTTGATTTCACATTATAATAAAGCTATTTGTCACTATGCAGTCATTTTTATCCAATGCTTGTTAGCTCTTAAACACAAGCAGTAACATTGAGGGAAAGTTTTTTTTTTACATAAAGGGGAAATTTAAATGGGGCCGTTTTATATTGTTCATTTTACACATCACGTGACACAAAATTTACGAAGCTGATAGTTTATTGCCTATTTCAGCACCCTGTGTTGTGGAGAGCGACGCTTTAAGAATGAGACGGCATCTGCGTTTGGGACATCTCTGTTTATGTTAATCCACAACACTGCCATTGTCATAATTCAGACATTATTCACTTGTGTTTTACTATCCCTATGTGAATATAACATGAATAGCGCGTTTGAAATGGCATGGCTTCTGATAAAGGCTCGTGCACTGGAAATGCTTTAAATCGTATTTGTAGTTGCCTATGGTTTATGATTATCTACCGTATGGGGGTACTTTACGTAACAAGCGTGCTCATGCTATTACCAAGGTAGGAGTTAACGTATACCGTACCTTATCTTTCGCAGATACTGATGGTAGAGAGAGAAGCCACCGTCCACCGATATCACTCGCCAGTGCTATGCGCATGTTATGGATTGCATTGCAATAATGTGCTATTCCAGCACCGGTTGCAAGGCACACTCCAGTTGTAATAAGTTTCAACGTTTTTGTTGTCTGAAATTGTTGTTTCGCTCCAGCAAACCTGCCTGGTGTGTATGTGAAATTGGTAAACGTGGAAATAAGTCTACGAAGGGCAGCCATAGTTGCATTTATTGAAGTGTCATGAGAGACTGCTGAAGGCTGCCCTCTCTCTCTCATCGCGAGAGCTGTTGTTGCTTCACCCCGGTTCACCTGAATATTTACGTTTCCGAGAAAGGACACTGCTCGTTCAAGTTGTTTTGATAATTGGAAGTTATTGATAGCTTAAAAAAGCAAATACAAAAACAAGTTTGATCTATAGCCTACTGAAATGAGTGCAAGATCATGGGTGGACATGTAGAAGAGTTTTTTTCAACGAATAATCGCCAAATCTTGGGCATATTTATGCTATTGCTGTTTACACCATGCAATAGGCTATGTTATAATTTTCCTACTCATAAGCTTTCCAATCAATCAGACACCCCCCCAAACTCTCTCTCTGTCTCTCTCTATCTCTCTCTCTCTCTCTCTCTCTCTATCTCTCTGTCTCTCCCTCTCTCTTTCTCTCTTTGCCAAGGCACGTCTGAACTGACAGCCCCGCCCACTAACAGTGCTCGCAGTCGTTTTGCACCTGCCTCACCACTCGAGCCACTCTGAACATAAACTTCAGCAGCTCCTCACCTGAACAGCTGAGGTTAGTACACCCTCATCCTTTGACTGGACGTTTGGGACTGATGTATTTCCAGCACTAGCTGTAAAAAATTCTGATTTGTAATTTAGACTTCAGAGGCCTTCAACTTTTCTCTAACGGCCGTGGGAACTATCAGTATCTGACCACCGTAACCTTCCTCATCCGATGAAGACGTCAGCGGTAGGGTTATAAATACAAAATAATTGGGATTCTTAAAATATTTGTTGAGAGATCCGCAAGGTGTCCATGTCAAGGGAGACAACCCAGATGCGTAAATCTCGGAGGGAATGTGCTAAGTAACGGATGTGAATGTAAACATGCAATAGGCGACAGTGGCAACCAGGTAGGCTTCTACGCAAGAACGCTCCCATCGGACCTCTCCACTGAACTTTACCCGCTCTGGCACTGACGCGCCGGGAGGTGCATGCGATGGCAGCCCTGGGTGAAGTTGGAAGCTTCTTGCACGGAATAGATGGTGTTGGGCACATCGGGTCCCCATTTCTGCTGACAGGTCTTGGGGAGGGTCCCACGCTGCTGGGAGAACACCTCATACCTGGGGAGAGGCTGTCGAGAAGTACGACGGCGGATTTGACTCACCTCAAAGGGATCCTGCGGAGAAGACAGTTGTATTGCAGAACTGGATTTCATCTTGAAATACTTCCGGATGGCACTGTGCAAGGAACCAGAAAGGACCACAGCCGGTTTGGTAAAAAAGCAGCTTTATTACAATCTTGTAATAATAAAAATTATTACAAATAATTTGACATTTGTTAACATTATTGTTGCCTGTAGTAGCTAAATGTTTTGGTTGCATACATTTGAAAGGCTATTAATTATATTAGTATTAATTGGATGATTATTAGTTGTACAGTATTAACATGATTCATGTAACTGTTACTGAAACTATAATTTTGCATCCTGCAACAAATGTGGATCCCTAAATGGAAATATGACCTTCTAAATTAAAGATACCGTAGCCTAAATCTTTGAAAGTCCTGTAAGAAGAATGCAACTATAGGCTGCTAAACCTGCTGGCTCACAATTTCTTATAGGGGGCTTAGTGTAGAGAATGTTGAGAATACCTAGAACAACTGTTTTATTCTTCCCCAGGTATTTTGGAATTCATAAGCCTTGCAGTTGGATTGATAAGCATACGAGGGGTGGACAGTGGCTTGTATCTGGGGATGAATGACAAGGGAGAGTTGTATGGCTCTGTAAGTATTACTCTTATGTGCTATATTTATCTATTTCATCACATCAGGGGGTTGTATATAATAATCCACAGTAATTGCCAGTAGGTGGCATGTATTTTCCAAGACTCATACTGTGACATGGAATTCACTTTGTGTTTGGATGTAACATTTTTAACAGTAAAAAAACAAAATTCCATCTACACCCTTATCTTCCCATCATTTTGTTACGTCTGCATGGGATCACATTGCATCTCTTGACTCACCACAGGAAAATCTGACGGCCGAGTGTGTCTTCAGGGAGCAGTTTGAGGAAAACTGGTACAACACCTACTCTTCCAACCTCTACAAGCATGGAGAGAAAGGGACCCGCTACTTTGTAGCTCTGAACAAGGACGGCACATCCCGGGACGGGACAAAGTCCCGGAGGCACCAGAAGTTCACTCACTTCCTCCCCCGGCCGGTTGACCCAGAGCGGGTGCCAGAGTTGTACCGAGAGATCCTGGGCCACAGCTGAGACCGGGCGGCTCCGGTCCCAGGTCAGTAATAGCTGCTGGAGCTGTAGCAGCCCCTTACAGGGAACCAGGGATGTGGCCTGCCTGCCTGCCTGGCTAGCTGGCTGTTGGACAGTGGAAAAGCCCCCAGCAGCATAGCCAGTGAGGTGGGCAACCCTGGCGATGCTGGGGAGATAAAGGCACCGTGCAGGGCCTCCCCTCGGAATGCACAGACGAGCTCTCAGCGGCCAGGAAGACAGTCTAGAATGTCTGACATTGTCAACCTGCAAGTCGGCCATGAGGAGGCCGTTTGTTCCAGGGGCCAAATGACCCCCGAGAGAAGCCGTGTGGAATAGGAGAAGAAGAAGAGGAAGAGGATCAGAGAGAATGGGATGGTGATGAGGCCGCGGGTGAGCCTCTCAGCGGTCAGGCAGCTTCTCCTCGGTGTCTGACTGGGGGGGGGGGGGGGGGGGGGGGGTCGGGGGGAGGTAACTTCTGGAAGTGTCTGTTGGACAGAAGAGCCAGTTGAGAGTCCACAGGATTCTATACTATTAACGAAAGTGGTGTTTTCATTTGAGTACTAGCTATGTGTTGGTGAGCCCAAGTTTATTCAGAAGGACTTTGAAGGAATTCAACTGCTTTTTATTTAGTTTTACCTTAGACTCATACAGAAAGCAGAAGATGTCTAAGGTGTTAATGTTTTATTTATTCATTTCTAAATTCATATATTTATGTTATATATATATTTATTTATTTCAGAATATATTTTTGCAGTTAAATATATGCAGTATACAAACATGAAATTCATAGTACATAATGTTGAAAACACTGAAAATCTTATTTTCATATTGTTCTAAGTGACCTAGAGGGACATTTCTACCACTTGAAAAAGTGAACAGAAAGTAAAGCAGTGGACATTAAATTTTTTGTTGTAGTCAGCGAATTGGCTTTGTCTTTTTGTTACAGAAATGTACTTCCAAATTGCAATAATTTGTGGACAGAAATGTTCGATTAGTTAGGGTTTATAGTTAAAAAAAACTGAACAGGTCCACCTATATAAACAGTAATTTCTTTCCAACAGTAAATGGTACTGAATAAAAACACTTTTTTGAATTTGGATTGAGATTCTGAGCAGCGCTGCACATGCTTAAACATTCCTGTGTACTTTGTCAACCCAGCCGATAAACATGTTAAAAACCCCATAAGAGTTTAACAGCTTTTCAACATTTCAAAACCTTTGAAAAGCGTGTACATTGTTGTTGGAGTTCTCCTTTCCATTTGGTGAGTTCAAACATATAAACGCAGTTACGAGATCAATGTTGTCTTTCTTTATGATTGCCATTATGCCGAGAGACATGAGGGGGCTCTCAGGCAGGCATAAAACACTTCAAAGGCAGTCTGAGGAGCTGATGTAGCAGCCTCACAGTGACACGATCAGGGCCAAATAAAAACTGACCTTTCGCTCAGGTCCAGTGACTTGGCAGTTGTGTATAACTGGGGGGTCAGAGCGATAAGGATTAAGTAATCTCTGTTGACAGTTTCAGAATTATAGTCATGATGAATCTTATTATTGAACACTGGAATACACGGTGGCCAGAACATCTGTACAGAAGGAAAACCTTTTATGTATTTTTTGCGTAACCGCTTATCTTTTTGTTTGATGACAGATTCAATGGCGCATAAAGCATCTGAGTAAAGTGGATGGATATTTCTTTGTGTGAAAATGTTTCACAGAGATAGTTTTACCCTATCCATGCAGTTTCAATGATAGGCCAACATTATTTATAGGGGCTAGTCCTCAAAGAGGAAGGAGATAGGGCGGCCTAAGTACCTGCATTTTGCTGTTCAACTAACCAAAACATTGTGAAGGAGGAAACGGGGTGGAATTAGAGAACAGTTATAAAATGAGACCGTTGGACAATGGCTGAACAAGCACTGTCTTCAGAAAAAATGGGGTCCACTATCTCGGTATCTCGGTACTGTTTCCTCAACGCTTGGGAGGGTTTCTGTACTGAAGCATGAAAGCAGAAGCCTGTGATCTCAGCATCTCTGTGATGGCAAGCCAGCGGGTGTCTTGACATGGGGAGTCTACCCTGCTGCCAACTTTAGTCTCCTGTGTGTGTGTGTGTGTGTGTGTGTGTGTGTGTTTGTGTGTGTGTGTGTGTGCCTGTGTGTCTGTGTGTCTGTGTGTGTATGATATTGTGGGACTTTCCCAATCTGCACACCTTTTAGAAATTGACACTGAACACACTCCAATTAATGATATCATCTAACTACCACTATAATCAGTGTTTGCATGTACATCCCCTGTACATCACAAACATTATTTTTGTATTCATGTCACGTAAGTTGTGTACAGTATTTTAATTTAAAGCGTAGAAATAGTGGTTCTATTTCTTCATTATTTTATAATCTCCGGGTCTAGTTTCCTTGGCTGAACCTTGGTGGTGTTCTACGTGAAGGACCAAGAGTTCAGAACTGAGTAACATTTCAAAGTAGGGCTCCCGGCCATTACCTTTCGGCCCATGAAGAACAGACTCTGTGTAAATGTAAGAGTCCCCCTTGACATTTAAAAGGTCACATCTCCAAACACGCTGGGAATCCTGACTTGTGATATCCGATGCCCAGAAGTGCTCTTTGGCACTTGTATAACTGATGTTTTGGAGTCCACCCGGCCTTAACAGATGCTTTTGTCATGCCTCCTTCTTCCCCCACGTACCACCAGCACCACCACAACATCCCCCCCCCCACCTGCACCAGGTGGTCTGTTGCTCCTTACTGAAAACACTTAAGTCCCTCATCCGTGCCTACTCTGGGGGCTGTCTCTCACACTTAATGGATGCTCCCTGACTTTCATCACCCCCTCAGCCTCGGCCTCAAAGGGCTCTCAGGGAACCCAACGGTGGAGGTGTGCGTGTGTAACTGTGTGTCCACTCAACTATGTGTGTATGTGTGTGCGTGTGGCACAGGTCCACGAGCAAGCAGGTGTGGAAGTCAGTGATCTTGCTTGTGTCTGTGTTAGCAGTCCAGTCAGACAGAGAGTGCAGGTGTTCCCTCAGCTCCCAGCCCCCCCTCCCCCTCCCTCCCCCCCCCAGTGTCTGATCTCTCGCCTGCCTGTTTGTCAGCTGGGGATATGGGAGGGGATGGAGCACTGGGGGTGGGGGTGGAAATATAGGTGGCTTTGTTGTCTGCCACCAATTATCAGAGCATAATTTCTATCTTTAGAAGGGCTGGCTTGGGTAAGACAGGGGAGGTGCCAATAGCTCACCTGTTGCTCTAAAGCCATGAACCGTTCTAAGAGATGTTGTCTGTCTGCCTGTTTGCCTAAGGATGGTGTCTGTAGCTTTGTGCTGTCGTCCAAATCCTGCGACTACCGATTTCAAGTGCTTTGCTGTTTGTTTTGTCAACAGCAAATTGCCATTCCCGTGAAATTATGCGTTGCAAGGGTGTGTTCAGAGATTAAGTTTATGTACCATAAGTATACTGAAGACATCTCCTTTATATCATTATTGATATATCCCTGACATTTGCGAATTAGAAACAGGCATTTAGCCTGGAGTCAAACAAGCACAGATTATGTCTCAGCAGCAGTATGGTAAACAGGCAAGTGGAACATGTTTTTTTATCCGTGCATGTATCAAGGCATTTGCTTTATGCTATCTAAGTGGACATTCCCATTAAACTAACAGACAACAAAGGTTGTACTGACAATAAGTTAAATAGTTTTTCTTTGTCATAGCTCTCATTAAGGATCTTATGGTCGGCTTTCCGCAAACTGCAATTAAGGCCCTGCATACCTGATTTTACTGTACTGACACTAGGGCTGTCAGCTCCGGCGGAAAATATGCTCCACTGTTTGCATTGCCATGGAGACCTCGGTTGAAAACAACAACATTTAGGTGTTCGTGGAACTGTTGTTTCCCTGCCATATTTTGTCTTTATCGGTTTGAACAAGGCCCGCATAACAGCATAGCTGGCAATTATAGTCTTCCCAGATGAGTGACATTGCTTCGCAGGTAAGTGTGGTGCTTCTTGCAGCGTTAGGAGATACAAGGACACTTTGGTGATACAACAAAGAGACTGCTGTTATCTGCGACATCTGCATCCCAGTGCAACGCACCTCTCTACAGTCAGAGTCAGGATCAGCTACTGCCGGTCTTATTTCCATACTTCCACAGAAACACTTCACATTATCTATGTGACATCAGATTGTCATCCTTTCACAAGACAGGACAATTCAGATTCCAGTGCCCTATCTCGTTCTCTGCCTCTTTACATGTTGCTGTTCACACGTCCTTGTCTTCACTCAAAGCTCCCCTAGGATCCAGCAAGCTATAACATTTCTCCATGTCTCCCCCCTTCACTTCAATACCTCCGCCCCCCACAGCAGCAACCCTTAGCCCAGCTCCATTTAACCCCCATCACCCCCACCACCACCACACATCTGCTGACCAGTGTCCCAGCGGAGCTCCCTGGTTGCCCCTCTCCCTGCCCTGTGCGTCCACGTTACAAAGCCACAAATTAGGTCTTGACATTTGGGTGCTATAATTGCCCCCCGAAATGCATGAGGCATCCATTAAGCTCTCAGCCCCCATGACAGGTTATCCCTACAGGACATAATCGCCCTTCTGGACTCAGGGGCTGGAGCGCCCTGCCGGGGCATTCACACACACACACACACACAAAGAATGACTACGGCAGTCCAACAAAATTTCAACTCTGACACTCACTTACTATGATAAATTGGGGGATGCCCAGAGTTGAAGGCAACACATTTCCAAAACAAAACAAAGATCTGATTTATGGGATGGTTTATCAAGAAGAAATCAGTAAGAAATGTCTCAGTATTTGAGTTTGGTACACAGTACATTGATTCTCCAGCCGTGCCAACATGAACAAGTCAATAAACGTCATTATTACAGCAAGATGATAGATGTTTGGGATAATTTATACATGAAGGTTGGTGGTGGGTCTGGCTGGGGTGGCTGCTGAGTCCCAGGCCCCAGCAGCACTAGCTCCACAGCTCCCTTTGATTCCCTGGCCGTGGCCAACTCTGACAGTTCTCTCTCCCACAGGGATTGCAGATCTTTAAGGTCAGAGTGAAAGGTCAATTGGTTCATTTCCATAGTTTCCACTTTAAACATTCTTTTGGGGGGTTTTGGAAGTAATTCAATCAGCAGCGAAAACAGTGGTTAGCAACTCCGAATTACCAGCCGTCATTAAGGATGCGGTGTGTACACTCTGGATAAGAACATGCAAAACATCAGGCTAGACTTTAAGAAGTTGGAACAGTTGGATGGAAGCACTTTCTATATCAAGTGACACATTACCTCATGCCTGAATGTATGGGAACACACTTTGTAGGCTCCACATCACATGCAACTTTTTTTTTTTCTATCAAAAGAGAGTCTAGTGATTTTGGTATAAAGTATCAAAGACAAGTGTTTCCTCCTAGAAATTATATGGAAGTTTAACATTGATATCCTTGAGGGAGTTTCCCCTGCAAAAATAGATGACCTCATGTATATGTTAAGCTCGGCTTGCACTTAATGAAATGTATGTATGTCTTGATAGCGTACATCATAGGCAGAAGATTAAATATATCATGGCTTAAGCTTAAGAAAATAGCCTTTGCTCTGTGTATGGTCCAGCCAGAACAATTAGCAAAGAAGCCCTGAAATGTAGGTGGACTGTACTCTCACAACCCTCACTGCTGTTGAAAGTGGAAATGTGCTTTGTTGCTCTTAAGTCAGGCAGAAAATTGCTAACCCATTTGTCATTGTGTGCCAAGATGCAGAGGTCAGTCAATGGATTCCTTCATGACAAGCTTACAGAATCACATGTTTTTCCACGGCCTCACCCCTTCACACCTGCAGCGCCAGGTAAAATAACAAGACGGGAGGAGATGGGAGAGAAAAGAGAGCTTAGAGCAGGAGAGACTTTAAGACAGGGGGAGAGAAAAACGATAGGTGAGAAGAATTTACTGTGAAACCCTGCACGTCCGATGGCTATCTCAATTCATTTGAACTCAGAATACACTTTGCCCACAGTGGCAGAAGAAATGCTTGCTTTTGGCCGGTTTCCAAAACAATAGAATCCCATTACTGATTAATTGTGTGCCATTGACCACAAAACATTCTTATGTGCTCAGAAATGTGTTGTTTATTATTCTCTACGTTAAAACAGCAATTGAACTACAATCACACACACAACCGTTGCTGTTTTTCAGAGCATGATTGACTAGGTAATCCTTCAGGGAGGTGATTTCTGTTGCTTCTGGCTCATGGGAGACATCAAACACAAAGATTCTGTGGAGAATTTGTTTTGGAATCTTTCACACACTGTGATAATGTAACTGAATAAGTATGCCACCAAACAAACAGCTGTCACAGTGAGGTAGGCAGCCATGTCTGCAGGGCATTATGGGAATCAATAAAAAAGACAACCAATAAAGACAAATGGATTTAACCGTTTTCTTACCTACCGTTTATATATTTTTTCCTAAACTAGTATTGATTGAATTGGACTGGGAATGAGCAGCTGTCTCCTCTAAGCTCAGACCAGACTGGAGTCATACATTGACAAAGTGTTGTGTACATGTAAACAATATCCTCCTACACTTGGCATTAACCCTGTTGAACAATCAGATCTGTTTACAAAAGAACAGTGTACAGATACAATATCAAACAGGCAATGTTTACTTGGCATTGAGCAAATGTGCGAGGAAAACTCTCCTCCATTGTGTTTTGGTATAAAGCACTGAGATGAACATGAACAAGCCCAAGCGAGTCACAGAAGAACCAGGGACCAAGTGAACTGCCTGGTTTCTGGATGGTTTGGGTAACCGCATCCTATACAGAGGGAAACCACTTCAAAGATATCAATATGGAATCAATAGCGCAGTCAAACAGAGACAAAGAACACGCCACATCCGTACCCTAATCATGTAATTGTAGATTGTTTGCAAGCATGACTGCGGAGTTGTAAATGTTGCTTTTAAAAAGCTTCTCCATAAAAGAACTGTTTACTGAGGCTGCATAGCAACTGAACAGCCTGCATCACTCTTCATCAACTCTTACTGAAAATAACACACACACACACGTACCCCCCTCCCTCCAAAACCATTCCCAGTTGTTGCATTGTACAAATGACATGGTGAACATTTGTGAATGAAAGTGAAGAAATGGCTCCTCCTTCCCCTTCCCTAACCTGCAGGTCTCAGAGAGGGGCTCTGTCATATCAAGAAGTGCATGTGATTCACTTGGCTGGCTCAGGCTGCTTCTGCTGAGGAGTGGAAGGGAGGTGAGGGGCACCAGTGTATGTTGTGGAGAGAGGAGAGGGGGGGGGGACTTCAAACAAGAGTTGCAGCCCAGTTTGGATCCTCCTCCGCAGTAATAACCTAGAGTGCTTCAGGAGGAAGGAAAGCCCCTGGCCAGGACTGGGAACATCACTCCACAAGAAAGAAAAAGGAATCGCTGCACTTTTAAAACAACCAGCCAGCCATAAGACCCCACCTTCAGATAAGAGGCCAGAGGGTTTATTAGTACCTTTGGTTTTAAACGGTCAACAAAACCAAGAGCGTGTCACGCTAGACAGCATTAACAGAGCTGCTGAAACCACCCTCCCCAGTTCGCTTCCAAACCTGCTCAGTACACTCTGTGAATCCAAGCCTGCATGACAACCAATGTTGAAATAAACAGACCCGACTTCCCCACCTAACTAATCCTCAGCTAAGATCACTGCCTGGGGGGAGTACGAGTGATACGCTGTGATCTGTTAGCTTTAACACATGCACTTGAAATGGCAAGATATCAAGTGTAGACCAACAACTTCACTTATTATAGAGTATCACTTATGGCACTGTTGCTCTGCCAAATATGGCATTTTTGTAAACAGATTGCCGGTGTACCTGGTTATTCACGGGGGATGAGAGAATGAGGCCATTCTTTCAGGTCCATTATACAGGATTTAGATGTGATCTGTGGTTGTGACTGCTGGCAGATTATGGTGAAACATTGGCTCATTCTCAGCTCTCAGGTTGTACTATTTGAGAGGGAACGTGAAGCCAAAAAATAAATAACAAGATACTGTTGAAGTTGCATCACAACTTTAGTTGGAAAGCGTCTGTTACAGTCTCTTCACTGACAAGGGTCATTAGGTTGCAGCATATCAGTAGCAACATTGGAGGAGGACCAGAAGGATTGCTTGGTGGTTTCCCCACCTTATCACAGAAGACAAATACAGGCTACAGAGGTTAATCAGAAAAGCCAGAAGCGGGTCCTTACTTTGCCAAAGCCTCCATTCTCTCATATCAAAGGCAAGGGGGACCACCAGGACAAGATGCTCCAGAGGGCGATAAGATGGGAACAAGCTGACAGACAATGTGGAGGAGAGTGAAGGAAGAGCTGTGAACCAAGCGTCAAGACTGAGCTGAGCTCTCTCCCTCCCTCTCTCTCACTCTTTCTCTTTCTCGATTTCTCGATTTCTTCTCTCTCTCTCTCTCTCTCTCTCTCTCTCTCTCTCTCTCTCTCTCTCTCTCTCTCTCTCTCTCAATATTGTCAGCAGTGATAGATGCTCATTACAATGACATTATCTGGTTCTCAATGGGAAATCCCAGAAAATCAAAGGCCATGGCATTTAGTTAAGTTACCTTCAATCTTTTAATACCCTTTCAGCTGAAGGGATTGATCAAACAGTGTGAGCAAATGAGACATGCATGCATCAGCATCAGCGGTTGGTTTAAGTTGATCTCTTAATAATGCTTGTGTGCATCCGAGTCTCACTGGCCACTGGATCTGTGAGAGAGAAACTGCGCACTGATTGAACTTACCAACTGGATAGATCACATTAAAGGCTTTCTAGAGTTACCCATAGTTTTGGGTTCTCAAAGATTTTCACCAGCTTGAATGGACACAAATCAGACATAAATATATCATAGCCAATGGAAATATTATATTCTTTTGGTGTAACTCAATTTGAGAGTGTAGATAAAGTATGTGTTGTTTGGGAAAGCAGGTTTTGTTGTGAAAGGCTGTGTGACATCAAGGGTGGTTGTGGTTCCTGCACAAATCGTTTTCCATGTTAGGTTGACAGTTGCTTGACCAGCCCTGAGCAGGTGCATTTTTATTGGTCCTATTCGTATCTGTGAGGTGATCACAAAACTAGAGCCAGCTACTGCAGGTCATCCTCCTGCAGCTGGGAAATTAGAAACACATTTCTACATGGACAGAGCAGCATTTGATTGGAGAAAAAAGAAAGAAATGTGTTCATATTTCCAAAATTGGATCAAAAGATGAGATCAGTGTAAAATATTGTCCAAAACACTAAAGAACTGCTGTTTTGCAGACCTTTTGTTACATATCTAACGAATACAGAAGAGTTGACAGCTAATTCAGCTAATTTCTTACCTTTTTATATGTATTCGGTTGAGAAATAGTGGTAAATGTTTCATGTCACCATGTTCAAGAAATATATAGTAGGACTTAAAGGACTGCCAACTTATTTAACTGGTTGAGTTATAGAGTTTGGTTGATGTGGCTAAGGGATTCCTTGAAGGCTAACACCCCCCACTCTTCTCGATAGAGATACTCCTGTACTTGCTTGGGCAGATCAAAGCTGATCTCAGAGCACATTAGGAAAATACAAGGACTCATTTTGAGTGCTCAAAGTGCCACGGAGATGCTTAGCTATGCATTCCCCCTGTCAAAACCGAACAAAGACATTCTCTCCCGAAAGAGAGAGGCGTGTGATTCCCCCAGCATGCCTCACCTGTGGTGACCAATCACAATAGTAGACACAATCCCGCACCCTGAGGGAGAGAGAGGCGAGGGTTTATGTTGTCACTGCGGGAGGTTTGACAATCTTCTGTTGTACAGCTCAGAGCTGATGTTTATTTTCACAGGGACCACCTCATTCCTTTAGGTTGACCTATGAAGGTGTGACACTGTGATCACAACATACATAGATACATTCACAAGGTACACAGTAAGCTGTAGACTTTACACGCTTGTTTCCATATTTCTGAGTCAACATATAAGATGTCACCTTTTCAGTCCAAATGCCTTGAGTCTGCCTTTTCACTGGCAGATACATACTGCTGCAACAAGCTACTTATTTTAGCATTTCTTGAAGGTCACTACTGATCATTTACCAATTTAACAAATGTGATAATCACCTGTATGAGTCTGAAAGGAAAAGGCGGTGAATAGCCACTGTGAGAGGGCCTTTCAGACAGGAAACAGAGTTGTGCTTGGCTCCTGGAGAAAGTGAGTGGTTGCTAGCCATGCCGAAGAGGACATATTGTATTCCATTATCCGCTATGGTTCGTGCACCCAAGACCGGAACAATGTCAGACTCATGGAGCCAGACAAAAGATTCCTTTATTGAAGGGGACCTCTAAGGGAAATGACAGCCGCGATATTGGCCTCCACGCATGCGGATAGGTAACATGCTAGGCGGGAGGAAAGAGGTCTTTCAGTCTGATGGGGACGTCAGATGCTGCTATCCTGGACAGATCTTGTGAGATTAGTCTACTTCAGAGATCTGCTCCACAAGGAGCAAGGTTCCAGAGCATTCTGACTGTTGAGCTGGCAGCAGAGCAGTGAGGATGAAGAAATGTATCACGGCAAGCACTGGGAGTCCAGGTCATATGTGTCAGTCGTGGTTTCTGACACAACACTAGATCAATTGGGACACTTTGAATTATGGCAGCCAAGAGCTACACAGGGGAGTCCAAGGGCTACACAGACGTTGTAAAGATGAGATTGTAATGGAGAGAGTTAGCATCGGCACATATTCATACAGGAAAAGAACCCCATGCGACTTGTGCTACTAATGAAGGAAATTAAACTTTGAGACATTTACCACCACATCCTGGATAGCCCCTGGCCCGAAAACTCCCAGCAATCCTAAATTCAAATTCCCTATGAGGATTGACAATAGTGAGCTATGCAGGCTGAAACATATTTGATACAGGTCCATTCTCTCTTATAGCCGCTGCCAAGTTTTTGCCCTGTGTTGCCATATTGTGGTGCAGCAAAGAAGAGGATGAAAAGATAACAGAGGGGGGAGAAAAGAAAAGCTGATGACAGGAGGCTTTCATGTGCCTTATCAACAGACGTTATCGAGCCCATCGAGATGGGCCAGACAAAGTACCACCAGGTCCCCTAGCTCAGACCTGAGCTCCATCTGCCCCACCGACGCAAGATGAGCCCATATCACCATGCCTCCAGTCCTCGGGAGAGATCAGAGCTTGGTGGTCCACTCATCGACCCCACAGGGAAAAAAGAGAGACTGAATGGCGGGAGACGGGTCCTGCCTTCATCGAGAGGAGATATCAGTGTTTATAGATGGGCTGACAACTACGGAGGGATGAAAGGAAAAGAGAAAGAGACCCTCCCAGATGAATGTGCCGTCTCACGCGACACTTCATGTGAGACTTTGTGTGCATCTGGCTGTGCGCACACATGCTTGTGTTTATTTTGTGTTGCAGTGGTATTACGCAGCGATTTATACAGTAAACCCAATCTAAATCACAGCTCGCATAGGCATTCCCTTAACCATACGTCATTAGCTTAATCAACATTTTAAATTCCACACGTTACACCAGCCTGGCGTAAGGAATCCACAGGGTCAGGGTTGGTGAAACCAAATAAATGTGCCTGCCTGCCAGCCTGCCAGCCTGCCTGCCTGCCTACCTGCCTGCCTGCCTGCCTGCCTGCCTGCCTGCCTGCCTGCCTGCCTGCCTGCCTGCCTGCCTGCCTTTCTGCCTGCCTCTCAGACTGTTATTGATCTAGCCTAACCATCAGTAGATGCAGATCATAAACAAAGACATGAAGGGAAGGTGAATGAGTGCAGATGGATTAAGAAGGGATATAAACAAAAGGAGGGTGATTGTGATTGGCGGGAGGGAGACAGGGAGGGAGAGGAAGAGAGTAGGAGAGTCGTACCATTGCTCTGTGGTAGGTTAGCATCATAGAAGGCATCTTTACTGCTGTATAGATGCAGTTTTAAACAGTAGATGAAAAGACATGGCATCTTTAACTGTAATTAACTGTACAGCAGAAACTTCTGAGTATTTGTGGGCAAATGACAAAATATCCATTTGCTCATAATTAGATATGATTAAAACAACATGCTGAAAGTTGCAGACACAGTATTTGGCGCAGGGCCAGTGTGTAATTTCCTGCTTGACTGTAACTCCAGTTCACTGCTTGTTCCTGCATGGAGGTGCTTGTCCTGCAGTGGGAAACCCCGGTTCAGACTCTGCTTTGCTTCAACCAAACCTACCAGGTGTCAACTTGTGACTCTGCAATAAAATAGTGCATTTTTTCCACACTGGTAATGCAATGTAGAGGTCTATAACTGATTTGGTATGTAATCAGCTCATGGTTGAAGGCCTATTATCTACACGCCTCTGTAGATAATTGTCTTGACATCTATAGGGTATATTGTATCATTGAAATCCAAATACTTTGGTTTAACTATACTCAACTTATGCTCAATATAGACAGCATTTAAAATGTTGGATACAGATGCTGAAGTCCAGAGCATATGTGGAATTCTGACTTCTGGCCGAGCAAAGATAAGGATTAGACCATTCTGTTCATCAGAGCATGGGGCCCCTCAAGGGCCAAAAGAATCTGTGTGTCCACACACACTTTCCCCTGCACTCTGACATTTTCTCAGAGGTATGAGGTTACACTGCACAAGAAAGACAGTCTGCATCACCTAACTGCTCGCTGTCACGGTGATCAAAAACACCTTTTCTCTCTCGCCAAGAGTTACCCCCCAAAATACGAAAACCCCTAAAATAAACTTCCAATTACTTTCACTAAAACTGAAAATATTGTATTTTTAGACACCCATAATGAATCAATCGCTATTTTTAAATGTTAGCCACTGCTCAGTGGGTTGACCCCTGACCTGCTAAGTTCTTCCTCATTTTTTGAAAAGAAAAGGGGAGTGCTAAGTGTGCTGAAGTACATCCCTGGGCTTACAAGCGTTCTGGGTAGAAGTCGTAACCCGTGGTCGCTGCAGGCTAGCTGGGTCAGAGCCCACCCACGGGGGGGGGGGGGGGGGGGGGGGGGGGGGGGGGAGTGGAAAAGGGGGGAGGGGGTGGGGGGCACAGAGTCAGCAAGGTCCTGAACAATACAAGCTCCCAGACAACAGGTAGACAGTCATGCAAACCATGCCAGACCATGGAAGACTTGAAGGCTAATTTCAAGGTAGCTATCTGTGAGATAAGGATAATTTTCCTTTGTATGGGGTAATGGTGAAACGGAGCTTAGCAAGGGCAACATCTACAGTCTAAAGCAACACTTTTCTAAATTAATTATCATGACGATGAGTGCATCTTTTACAACTCCTGAGCAAATTACAAACAGGACGGCATCCGCAAACTTGCTGGCAGCCAGACAGCTTTCAGCACTCTCCACAACCTGTGGATAAAGGTTGTGGGAACTCTGAGAAGGCAGCCATTGTTCTTCATCTCCTGTGAAGAAAAAAATTGTAATATGGAGAGGAAGAGAGACTAACCATTGGAACCCATGCGATAGCCAGACCCTGAAAGAAGAGAGCACTGATGCATGAGTGAAAAGCGCCTTATGTTGAGCATAATTGTCTTGCCCTGAAAAACAAGCCAGTGATGTCTGATTTGATTCCCTCCTGTTTGGCTCAAGTTACTTCCTGTCTGCCGAGGAGATGCTGCCTTGACAATGAGGCTTCTGGGTAGGTCCCTAGACAAATGCTTTAATACTCCTCTAGACCAACATGGCTGAGTTTGAAGGCAAATCCTTGCTCAGCTCATCCTATGGTTGGTTGACTTTATTTTGAATACCATTAAGTCATTTGTAAAACGAACCCATGACAAATATAACCAATCCAATAAAAACACCACCTTTTAATACATTCCAGGTTATTCCTTTCTTAAAATATATTCCTGTGATAAATTTGACGAAGAGTCAAAAAAAGAGTTTGTGTGGCACAGTTTCTAGCTTCAAAGTAAAACAGTCGCCAGTGGACACTTGACACAGGCTGTGTCTGGGGAGGGAGGTGAAAGCATCACCAGTGGTCGCCCCTGGTCGCCCTTGTGGTGACTGTTCGGCAGTGGCCCTTCTCCGGGGGATGTCACTGCTGCCCTGGAAGCGTGTCCAGCTGCCCCGTCAGTCTGTCAGCAGGGCTGTCTCCCTCAGCCCCAGATTAAACGAACCCAAAGGGGCCGCCAGGAAAAGTGGCTCGCCCCATCTCTCAGGACTTATGTCAAAAATGTTTCAGTCTGCAGGTAATTTGCTACAGTCAGGGATCCTTTTGCTATTCACTTCAAAGACCCTCGAGAGGAGGAGAGGGGGGAAGAGAAAGCCCAATGAAAGAGAGGAAAAATGGTATTTAGCTGTGGGTAGCGACAGATCTACATTCTTGAGGATTGACATGTGATCAGAGAGAGGTGTCTTCCATCCAGAGCTTGAATGCTGGGTCTAACTGTTCATGTGAGGAGCTGGCCACATGTGATGACCAGTCATACAACACCAGGCACCACGGGAACCAATTCTAACAGGTACCTCCTGCCATCACACATATCTCCCACAGTAAAATAAGAAAGTGCTTTTGTCTGAGGCAGTACAATTCCCAAACATGAGTATTTTGTTTGTGTGTGTATCTGTGTGTCTGTCTGTCTATATTTTGGGTATGTGCATATTAATACATTTTTGAATTACTTAAACACAGGAAAATGATAAATTGTGTTGATACAATTTATCATCTCAGTCATGCAGTATGCATACATCTTTTCTCCTGTCTGTTTTGCAAGTTAACCCGGAGCTACAATCCGTGATCTGAAGCTAGGCAAACAAACTAATCAGACTGCATGTGCCAACTCTGTCACTTCATCCGAGACTATTTCACAGTTACACTCCATCAGATTGTTTATCATAACGATGCCATGAGAAGTCCGCTCTTTCCATCCCATAGATAATCCCCGTGGTCTTGCTCTTAAACAAAAACTGATGAGCACCCACTGGAATGAGGAACAGAAAATGGAAACGTCAGCTCATTGAAATCCAGCCTTGGTAACGTAATGAGGAAACAGGAATCATTAATGTGCGTCTACGGAGAACTGGTTTTCATAACCGCATACATGGAAGTTGACTAAATCTGTGGTATTCAATGCCCCGTGGATCCTCAGGATAGGACACGCCCAGCCCTGCGAGCCTTCATGTGGTTGGAACGTCACATTCAGTGTGAGAAGAAGGGGTTTGACACTTTTGGGGATGGTGAATGTAGACACCTGTGCTGTGGAGTTGCTGAGCCACAGACCAGACACTAATTGTTTCAGCATTTAAGACAATAAACAGTATGTGTGTGTACGTGTGTGTCTGGCTGGCTGTTTATTGGGTCTGTCTATGTGTGTGTGTGTGTGTGTGTGTGTGTGTGTGTGTGTGTGTGTGTGCTTGCCTGTGTGCAGAGTTGTGCGCACATGTAATCAAAGCCCCTGACATCTGCCCTACCCCGACTTCGCACTGCAGAAATGTGCCAGCACAAATGTAGGATACATACTGTGTGTCTGCACCTGATAAAGCATGACCAAAACATGACATCTCCACACAAGATCTTCCTGTGTGTGTTCCCCCCCTCCTGCACGTTCTGGGCCAAATCAGGAATGCATAGGGCGCAGTCATGGTGAACAAAACGATGATTACAGAGGGTAACAGGATCAGCCCTAATCAGCACCACCCCACCCCCACTCCTCCCCCTCCTCCCCACCCCGAGCAAATGCCTGAGGGATTTCGACCATTGTCAGGTCATTCCATGAGGTGATCTTTTTCCCTTTTAATTATGAGC